>NC_089315.1:14711989-14846989 GCF_036669915.1 Pocillopora verrucosa | reverse complement strand
CACATTACAGTGATGTTTTTCTGACTTCGATAAAAGCCAGTATATTTTTATCAAAATTCTCCTGCATTTCCCGAGCATTTTCGTTCGCTGTTCTCGTTAATTCGTTCTATCATAATATGGCACTGCGTTTTCCCCCCATCCTTTAGCTCCACAGAAATTGCTTCAGTACAATGCTAGGCGCCCCGGAAAAAGTCAAAGAGAGTTACGCGGAGCGTTAGAATTTTCTCAATTCTGTTTTCAGAAGTTGGGTTTGATACATCACTTACCTGTATCCGTGGTTATCCACATTGATCTCGATATTTGGAGTATTCAAACAGACATATATGGCATTTCCAATATCATAACCAGAAGCTTCTGCATAGCTGTAGACACACTGGTAATGACTTGAATTTATATCCTTCCTTTTAACAAAAAGGCACACCGTAAATTCCGTGAGATTAGATGAAATGGCATTTGCTTTGATGGCATAACTTTCGGTGGTAGACTGTTTAAAAATAATCCGGTAAGCTGTGGGGAAAAAATGAATGATTTATAAAGCGGAAGTGCCCCTTCCTACGTTCTCTAAAGATAATTTCATGAATCAATTCAGAAGAAACGGTCCAGGATTGAGTACCTTGTATATATCGTTTGTCAACCATTGATATTGATAATTAATACCTCAAGAGACTAGATTTCAAACAGTCCACAAGCAAATATCAGGACATCTTGCCAATAAATATTTTGACATCTACATAAATTATTTTAGGTTTCCAGCGGAACGCTCGGCATAAATGGTCGCCATGCACCCGTGTTTCAACGCAATGAGCGAAAAGGGGGGTATAAGAGATCCAGTAAAAAAAATTGGCTTCAACCAAAAAAGAAAAACACTTAGGAGCCTTTGAAACATATGGCTATGCAGAATACAAGAGGAATACCACTTAGCCCAAAAACTACCTTAGATTGACAAGGCCTAAGAGCAATTGTTGCTTTTCGGCAGGTGATATATTATTAACTATACTATTTTGATCAACCATTTTAAAGTTATACATTACATTTTAACCACATGTCTAGTAGATGCATAATTTGTTGAATGACATGCAGTTGTTTGTAGTAACTCTGTTTAGTCTGATTGCCAAAAGCACATATGTTGCAAAAAACCACCAAAGCCTGTTGCTGAACTCCAGGGATCCATACAGATGATTTTCGTGTAGATCATATGAAATATCTTTCACGTCTCTACAAAGCTGTTGAACACGACAAGCTTCGATCTTTTCACACTGTGTTCCATGAAACCCCGATGCACAGCTACAGTATAACCTATAATTAATGTCCAATCTAAAACTTTCTAAAATGTTGAATGGTCACGCCCATCTCCACCACACTTCGCTTTGTAGAAGGAAGCTTGCGCTCTCAGAACATGTCATCAAAATACGATACATGTCTCTACAAACCTGATGAACAAGACAGGCCTTCAATCTTTTCACACTGTGTCCCGTAAAATCCTGGTGCACAGCTGCAGTTATATCCGTCGACTCCATCTGTGCAAGTTGCATTGTTTTTGCAGGGATGGCTGTCACAAGTAACTTTTTGGGAGTATAAGATAACGTTTAGAATTTTCGTCAACACTATTTTGCTAAACGTCCTTGGCAACGTTAATGCAAAAGGAATATAGAAAAATTGTGGACCCTTACATGAAAGGCGTGGGGCCGATTTGACTCCGCTGACGCTCAGTCATTTTTCCGCTATGCCACGTACAAAACGCTTTGTGATCGGTCATTTTTCAATAAATATCAAACTTAGATCTGCTGATTTTGTTAACTTAAAAAAAGATGAAATGTTGGACATTTTGCGATTTATTTTAAATAAAAAATTATACATACACACATAAATTTTGAATCCTCCATATCTTTTCCATTCTTGTCAGTTTTCTATTTAACTTCTCTCTTAAAAAGCTCCGTTTTGTTTCGTTTCGTTTTTCTGTTTTTTTTTTATCTGTTTGTTTTCAAGTCTCGGAGACAAATATTTTGCGTTGTGTTTGACTTGACCGAAAGAACTTGACCACCTGCATTCTACTGTTCAAAGTTGTTCTTACCCAGCTCAGCACAAGTTTCTCCGGTCCAAAGGGGCTTGCACTTGCATGAATAAGTTTGTTTCTTCTCGTCATACACGCAAGCACCTCCATTTTTACAACTGTCGGTTATTTGGCAGCCCTAACAAGAAGCAGTGACAGACAATACGTGTAAAAAAACTGTTCAGAACACGAATATGAATGTACTTTGGAATTATTCCAAAGAAGTGCTCAGCTTTTTTCTTGGACTTAATGATTCGAGCTCGATGTAATATTTCGGACCAAAAATTATTGCCGTATCAATGAAAATGTAATAGTCGATTTCTGCCGTTATTTAGCCTGTAACAAAGAATAATGCATTTAAAATTATATAAAGAGGGTAAGTTTCTAAAGAAACTGAGGTGCTGCTTCTGTAGGAGAGTATAACAAGGTAATTTAATATTATCAACTGAGTAGATGACGTAACTTGGCCTCCCTAGAGTTGAAAGCTGACGTTTCGAGCGTTAGCCCCTCGTCAGAGCGAAAGATGGAGGGCTAACGTCAGCTTCGAAACAGGGCATTTAAAGTTTTATGTGTTCCTCTTGTTTAACCGACTGACAGATTCTAAAGACTACTGGAAAGTTAAGTGTTTTCTTTGATACATCCATCCTTTCATCTAATGGGTCACTTCTGATCCATCCAATCACCCATCTACACATCCATCCATTTCATATCAGTATAGAAATGAAATTAGAGAAGATCTCCATAATGCACTGATACCACTTTCAAAAAGAAAATTGAGCTCGCCTTTCACTGAATAGCTGTTTTGATGCCGCAAGCCTTATGTGCCAAAATTTATCATCTGTTTTGGCAGAACTTAAATAAAAAACGAACAAACAAAAACAACTAACCCGTTTGCTTAACCCGTCGCCGGCACAAATTACAATTTTGTTAAATTAGACTCCTCAAGAAAAAATAGCTTCTGAGACCTGCACAGTATATGTTACCTTCGGTCCGAAAGATTTTTCATGAGAATTCAAAAAGCTAGCACGTAGACTGAACAGTAGCCGATAAGACCATAGATTTTGTTAAACGAATTTTTACACGCCAGAAACATATTTTGTCAAGACTAACAGAGGCAGGTCAATGTCTTCTTTCTTCGGCTTATGCTGAAATTAATCAGTCTTTGCGGCGTCTGATAGCTTTATTTTCTCCGTGCTTTAATTCCTGAGCGAAATATTTAGCATGTTTCCAGAAGTAAGAAAAAAGCTGTGGTTCTGATCATGGTGAATGAAGTTTATGAACAGAAATATTTGTATAACTGATGATTCATATAAGCCGGCATTACCTTAGTCAAGGTGAGGTTTGCCCTTCGTCTAAGAAATGGTGACTAATTTTTGCTCTCGTCTTTTCCTCGTTGTTTGTCAATTCATGTCATTATTCAAGGCATACATTCATTTCGCTTTCAAAAAAATACCAGCTCTGATTAAAACTTAACAACAGAAAAAAAAACGGAAAGTTAAATTTTTATTGCTCGCACTTCGACTGTATTAAGATCGTGGCATACACGAAATCAAGGATTCAATTTTGTCTGATGCCAGCTGCTCGTAATTCAGAATACTCAAGAATAATGCAGAAATCTAGCGTAAATAATTTCTCTGTAAAGGAGATTCATTGTTAGCACATCAAAAACGAAAAAAAGCGTTGAGAAGCGTAGTAGTCTTAAAAATGTATGCTAATTTTCTCTAACACACTTTGCCGTGAAGAGCACCTGTTAGCTAGTTGGCAATAAATCGAGCCTGTTATCATTTTAGCGACGATATCGCACACGGGACATGTTAGCACAAAAATCGCTTTTGACTCATGATTTACAGTAATACTCGTGTTTTCCCAACACCTCGCACTATTTATTAGGCTGGTAAATCGATAGAAAGTGCCGACTAGCGCTTTTATAAAGTAGCTATGCTCTGGGTTTTTTTGTTCAAGAGCAGTTATTTTTTCCAATCATATGCGCCCATAATTTGAGGAAATTCAAGACATCTATTTTTCACATACAAGATAGGTTTTTGCTTAACTTCAATTATAGTGCTGTGGTCATGAATTTTCACTTTCCAGCCTTACAATTCTGAAAATTGAAAAAAAAAACATACAATATGGTGCCAAAGACTTAAGCCAAAATGAGTCAATTCATTTTAAAAATGAAATATTAGCGATATGAAGACACGCAGGTTAATTTCAAAATTAAACGCCAACTAACAATTTAAATGTTAATTAAACTGCAGTTGCATCAACTTGCGGAACCCTTTAAAGCCAGATGAGGCATTTTAGGCTGTTCGTTACCTTAAGAGGCACTGAGAAACTGGCACCTTCCTCGAACTGCAAAAACATGTTTTCTTTGACAGCAGAGCCATCGTGCTTGCTTAGTTCGCAAGTTCCTTTGCCATCGGACTTAGAAATTTTAGGAGCAAGTTTGAAGTTTGTTGAAGTACACCAGGCGTTTTTCAAACAAGACTGACTGCACCAAATTTGACCAGGAGACTCAAACCGTTTTACCACAAAGCCTTTAAGCTGCTTATTTGTCAACGTTGTGAAGTATGCTGATCGAGAAACAGTGGATGACTCTAATGCGGTGATGAAAATTGCGTAGAGCAACAACCCTCGAAAAAGAACAAATGGAGGAGCGTTTACAGGTTCCATCACCTCAACCTTCAATGTTTGTTTAAGGCTTCAGCCAAGAGTTTACACACGACCACTTACCACGATTTTTTCATGGGCAGATTTAAGTAAGGAAAACTTGCGGAGACGTTCGGTTATACTCACCCACGCAATGTAAATTCATAATTGATTGCCAATACTACAGTGTGGAATGAAAAAGATGCCGATTTTCAATTAACCAAAAAGTGTCGATTGGTTGAGAGAACATTAATTAAACTCACAAAAACAACTCACAAAACAAAATACACAAAAAAAAGAAAAGAAAGAAACAGCAGAACGAAAAAAATATGGTGTTAACAAACAGTAAGCTTCTACCGGTTGCAACAGAGTTTTTGTATTGTTAGGCCTTATGAAATCGAAGTTATGCGAAAACCCGCTGAATAAGTTTACGCAATTTGGGGAGACGTTTTCTATATTTTAAGCACGCCCTCAGTCATCGTGCTTATTCACAACAAGAAGCCTTTTAAACTCAAATTACACTTCTTTCAAGTCCTGCCTGTAATGAATTATCTACGAAAACAGAAAGTTTGAAGGCCGTAGGATAAAAAGATAATATTCTAGAAATAAAAAGGTTCTATCTCCCCCATAAGAAAAGAGTATCTTTATACCGAGAGTATCTTTATACCTGGTTAAGAGGTTCCATAAAGAGTAAAATCCCCCTCCTTGATTAAACAACTTTTTTAAAAGGCAAAAGTAGACAATCTTATTATTCAGGTTTTTCGAGAATGCGCGGTCATTAAAATCTACATGGCGTAGATCTCAGTTAGAAGTACCAAATACGCCATTCGCTATCATATTCCCTCTCGCCAATTGAATACTAGCCGCTTGTATATACCTAAGGAAGAGCGACGGTATAATTCTCTTCATGTAAGAAAGAAACCCAATTAATTTTTATCAGTTAAAGGTCCATTTCTAGTTAAGATGTTCCCCCACGTTCTTCTCTTTCGTTGTCTCCATTACCGGAAAAATGATTACCTCAAGCGAACTTCTGGTTGATGGTGCATTATGGGAAAAGTTTTAGCAGCGCCATTCCTGATCTCCTTGGGCTGTACTTGCTTTACTGGTTTAATTTGACTTTTGTTAATTACATTGTCAGAAAAAATGAATCGCCATATGCAGTTGACTTTTGACAATCAGAATTTCTTCGGTTGAGTATTGACTCTCATTACAGATTCATGTAAGGAAGAGCATTAAAGATATTTATTCGCCTTGTCGTCAGCGTGAGACAAAGTAAAATTTGTGAGTCCCCATGAAGAATCGAACGCAAGATCTTCGGGTTCCGCGCTTCTTTGCTATACCACATAGACTCTATGGTAAGCAAAGCCATCACGAGGTTCATATCTAACACGCGCCTCGCATACTGCTAGGATTAGCAATGTTGAGAGCGTCCTTACGTAAACAGAATGAGAGAGGTGGTAAATTTTATGCTCGGTAGTGAGATAGAGAACGATGCTCTTTGTATTGTCACGAGTGTGGTACGGAGTTGCTATTTTTCTCGTGTGATAAAACTCTTTCGAATTCACAGGCTACCCTTTTAACTAGCTACGATTATCATCTTTTCGAAGATTATTTCGAAGTTATTTTTTAACGTCAACATCTTTCATGTAAAGGATGAAAAATCACTTCCGTTTTCCTCTTGTGTAGCTAAAATCGCTACAGATCTTTTTTCTATTCCCGGCCAGCCCGACCATACTTAGTTGATAATTATATGACCACTGGAATGTTGATAAGATGGAAGTTACGTTTCAACCTTAATATGACGCGTAGACGGGCGCATGTGGGACAACCACAAAAAAACCAACAATCAACAACAATCACAGCGACCTCTGTTGCTAAGAATAGTGGTGGGGTGAAAAAGAAGCCAATGATAATCTTAACAGTTTATTTTTTTCGTTTTAGTTTCAACAAGCAGCGCCAGCGACTAGCAGGCGCGCGAGGATTCATACTGAAATAAGAGAATAACCTTCGTTTTTCATAAAATTGTAATTTACAATCCTTGAACTTGAAAACAATCCGAAGATTCATTAAAAATATCACTTACTCCGAAGCACTCGGAGTTTACAGGTGTTCAAAAGCTTTTTCTGTTATGGCGTGAGATTGGGGACAAAATCGATCATTACATTTCGTATTGTGTGTTTTCCTGTGTGAAGCAACAAAAGGTGCTGGCGACTGACGAAATTACAGGTTGACACGAAAATCAAATAACACCTAAACAAATAATTTTGGTTACCGATTTTCAGTGAATTTTTAAAGAACAATTTTCTTTTAAGTTTCAAGACAATTTGAAGATTCAAAATAAATATTACGTACTAAAATGCGAAAGTTATACACCGCAAAATTGATAAATAGGCCTGAAATTAAATTTTATCTTCTTTTTGATCATACGTTGCCTAGCACGTGACCAAAATCTACCCAGGCGGAAATCCAAATTGACGGTGGCAGTCTGGGCTTAGTTATATCAGTCAAAACTCGTTCCCGATTGTCTCATTTGATAAAGAGGGAATCATCAATGTTTTCATTGAGACAGTTTTGCCTTGATTTTCCAATATTTACAATGAATTTCACTTTTCACCCACACTTACTTCCAACCTTTTCTTTTGAACCAGAAACAAAAATGATATATGTTTAAAACACATGCATATGACATCATCCACCCTTGTCAAATGTAATAGCATGATCATTTCAATTGTAATGCTTTCTTATCCCAACGTTACTTTGTTTCTTTGCTACATTAGCGAACACTGAACTACTGCTCGTACTCTAAATATGACAATCAACCACAAAATTCTCTAAACCAGATAACATTAAACATAATCCAAAAAATCATGTAAGTCATCAGTCAATTCACGAGTTTGCTCACAGAGCACTTTGATTTTATTCGAATTAGAACAAGAAACTCAATTCATCGAAAAACGCAACTTTTCTTACTCTTTTCTGTTTTACTTAAATTTTTTTTGCAAAAAAGCCGTGGAGTGATGAGCCGGTAGCTTTTTTCCAGACAGGTCAGAGTCCACCCGTCCGGCCCTACACTGGTCAACTTTCATTATGGTTTTCTACGGGATTGCACGTGCGAGGCCTAAGTCATATTATAATATTGATTATGGGTTTCCATCCTGACGTTGAAGAAAGTGATTCAAGGGTATTCAACCACTCACTAATGTGGTGGAGTAAATTAAACCTGCACAAGCCTAGATTACTTTGGACACATTGCAATGAAAATTGCTATATTCTATAGAATAACGATGAACTTACCACTGCGGAGATACAGTGCCCTTCTACTTCACTGACCAGTGCAACCCAACAGGATATCTGAACTTCACTCTACACGCAAGGAATAATCATGTTCTTAGTCCTGGGGTCTGGAATTGAAAAGATAAATGATGGTTTAATAGTTTTGGATACTTTCGAATTGATGATACTCGTTGTGTTGTAGCAAAATCCTTAGGTCTCTGTGAAGTATATTTTGCATCATTAGGATGGCTGTTCAATGTACATGAAAAAAGAACTTTTCTTGATTTTGGACATTGCAATGTTGAACAAGAATTTAATTCAGATTTCAAAAAAAATCCCTAGAAAGAAACGTAGCAAGACACCTGTATAAAAGTCCCATTCCGATTACGACTGAGGACGGTAACTTTGGGATGGAGAAGCATCCCATCCAGGGGAAAAAGAAATGCCTCAGCAACCAGGACTAAAGTTCACCTAAGAATACATGTAGGTGCACTTTTTTCTCAAATAATGCCTTTTGTTAAAAAATCACATAAAACTCAAAACCTATCAAGAATTGAGTTCATCCCCATTAAAAAACTGTACAAAGTACTCAGAGGCATGGATGAAAATAACTCAAATGTTAAAAAAGTGTCACTTTCTAAATTTAAGGGGAGCATCACCTACTACTGGGTGATGTGCTTCTAAATAACAAACATACTAAATTGGTACAAAAGCAGTCTTCCAACATAATTGTAATCAAGCTAGCCTACTCAGTACTAACTTAAAATCAGCATAAGTGTAATGTGCCTCTATGTTAACCCTTTCACTCCCAGATCAAATTTGTAATTCTCCCTATTATCAACCATACAATTCTTATGATGTCAGTTCAGAGAATTTAGTATTGGATCAACCAGTCATTCCCAAATTGATATTTTTCTTTATTCTCATCACTTATCTGGTTGATATTGTATTGATTTTGTAAGGAGAAAGCTGTCTTGGTCACTCATGGGAGTTAAAAACAGAGTAAATTGGTACACAAGACAGTCTTCCAACGTAATTGTGATCAAGCTAGCCTACTTAGCACAAGTAATTTAACATCAGCATACTTGTTCTGATAGTTAAGTTTCCTATTCTAAGTAAAAGTACAGCAACAGTGATAGGTACTTTGGTGATTACCAGTTCTCAGTAAATAAGATCAGTTTTTGTATTTCTCAGCTTGCACATATACATAAACGGCTTTTGCATTCTTAGAAGCTATTTTGCTCCCCTCCCACTCCTCCCAGTAACTCATCTTGCTGTTCTTAGTATCTGTCTGAGTTTTCCACCAGACAGCCTTTTACTTTTATTTAGTATGTTTAACTCTTTAACTCCCAGATCAAATTTGTAATTCTCCTTACTGTCAACCTTACAACTCTTATAATGTTAGTTCAGAGAATTTAGTATTGGATCAGCTAATTATCCCCATATTGATATTTTTCTCCATTCTCATCACTTATCTGGTTGATATTGTATTGATGTTGTATTGATATTGTAAGGGAAATTCTGGTTTGGTCACTCATGAGAGTTGAAGGGTTAATCTTATGTTTAAGTATCATTTTGTTATTAGCTTGGTTGTATCATATAGGAGTCGTGTATTTGAGAAAGTATCAGTAAATAAGTGATTTGTAATTTGTAATTTTAAAGGCTGTCTTTGTCCCAAACATTGCTTGGTGTTTTGTTTTGTGGTTTAGAACCTTTTAAAGCAAACTCGGCTCCTTGGCCGAGTACAGTATTTGAATATCCCGTAAAACTGTGTATAAAACGATCAGAATTTCAGAATAATCCGACAGGATCACAGGCTTGCTTCGCAGCTTAAAATAAGAGGAAGCAAAGATAAACGATTCAATGTGCCCGTCAAGCACTTCCTCACCTCTAATATTTGACTGACTGTCTCACGTGGTCTCCGTTGAAAAGTTTTCCAGCCGCTTTGCAAGTCACATTTTCCATACAAGCACCATAAACAGCAGGTAACATAAAATGGAAGGTACGAGATCGATTAACTGCCATTTTTGCTCTTGTTGTGGTACCAGACTGGCAGTTCTTTTTATCTTCAACTTACGTTGTAACTCGAAAAGGCCGCCATATTGTGTTTACTTTCTGCTAGATCCCAGTGTTTTTTAGTTTGTGACGCAAAGTGCGTCATGCTACACGCGCAAATGCGCGGCAGCACGCGTGAAGACCTTCCAAGCACCAAATAACATTTTTTTTTTTGCCATTGTTCTTTATTCGAGTGCCCGGAGGAGCTAAAAAAAATCAGGTGTAAAAAATCACAGAAAAGTACTCCCTTTGTAGATTTGAACGTAATCGAGCGCGGAAAAGAAATGAGTTGTCTCACCGTCATGAATTCACTGTCTACGAATGTTATTGAAATCCTGGTTCTTACTTGTTGTAGAAGACGCAGTATACATCACAATAGAATTTCATCACAACTGGGAATAAGAAAACAAGGAAAACAATAGTGTGACGTATACTGTGTCTTCTACACCAAGTAAGAGCCGAAATCCCTGCATTATACCTTATTCGGATGGATATTTCGCAGTTCTGGATTGATCACAGCCTTTACGCTGCTTTTCATTCCAGCTAAAAACTAATCGCAAACTGAGGAATGAAGTTACTAAACTTCTAAGAGAATCAGAAGCAAGAATTCAGAAAAACAAGAAACAGTAAGGACTTTGGTAAATTAAAAAACAAAAACCACTCACAAAAAGAGACGTAGTAGTATTAGTCCACTAAACTGAAATGCTCCAGGTAAAATTATTATAAAAAGCCGAGGTTATGAATAATTTCTTTGTACGTTGCGGGGAGCACAGATTTGGCCTCCACTGTCATAGCCAAGATACTGCTGCACTTTGTTCAGTCCCTAACGTATGATATTATATCTATTTCACATGGACTTGGTGACATACACCGAAGACTATTTCTAATACCAATCTTGCTTTTGTTGTGGTTCATTATGGTGAAGTGTGCAATTTATTTATACTCATATAAGGCCACCCGGACAATGAAAACAAATTATAATAAAATTTGAAGGGTCAACCTTGTTCCCAGTAGCCTACGCGTTCAGGTATAAGATTCATTTGAAAAGAACTCAAAGAGCTGAGACGTCTTCTTGCCCGTCCACTGTGTTCGTCGTCTCCACAATTCGAATTGCTTTCTTTACCTGTACTTTTAAATAGCTTCGGTGTCACACCGTTCTTATCTTGCAGAGGTCTTTTCTTGCAGCCCACTGTGAAATCCTTATCTGTAACAGGGCTTATGTTTTCAAACGACCGCACTTTATCACTGAGAAGCCGTCTTCTGTTACTTGCAATTCCATTTTGCTTACTTTGAGCAAGTTTCAATGACAGACATTTTAAAAACGTCGCGAGCTGATTCGGTGGACAATTTCGAAACATTATTTGAATCTTCTGTGTTAGAGGTTGATGGTAGCCTTCCCTTCCTGTAAAAACCGTTTGTGAATGGTTAATTCCTTCAGAAGAAAAGTTTTTCCCAACGGAGATTGAAGATGTCGCGAAATTCATCTCGACCCAAGACAACTGTAATACTCTTGAAGGTTCGCCGTTTCGTGACCACACCATTGGAATTGAGGTTTTCCACTGTCAAACAGCATTCTAACTCACTAGCTTCCGTCACTCTATCGAAATAAAAGTTTAAAAACGTTTTAAAGAAATGGAAGCTTTGATCGAAAGGAATCAGTCGTCTCTTTCACCTTTAAATTTAGGTGTCCCAAGACATCGACCAATCACATGCAAAGGGTAAGTAGTCTCCAGTCCTCTCTGTCGGGGTCTCAAACCGGCTAAATTTAGCAAGAATGTCACAAACAATTCCATATTCTATCGTCCTAACTTCGGCTTATTCCGGTGATTTGGACCTCCAGATAATTCACCGAACCTCATCTGAATATCCCTGGATTGATTCATCCGCGCAGTGAACTGTGGAAGCTTGCATACCCCAGTTCTTCTTTCGTGGGCTTTCCCAAGTATAGCCTTTCCTTGCAATGTCTTGTAACGCTCTGCCATTCTTAGCCTGCAGTGAAGCCTTCTGACCGGCCATGTTTATACGGTGCAGAGGAGGGGGCGGGGATGGCCAGAATACTATTGAACCACTCCATCCGGAATCCCCTCTCCTTCTTTCTGATTTTTTTCTTATTTTTTCGGTTTTTATTTTCTCAATTCCCTCCGAAAGTGTTAAAATGATATGTTCTGAAGCATGATTGTGTTTTTGGGCCCTTCTCAGTGGCATTATAACCTTCGTCTAACGGAAAGGGCTAAAATGACTCTGAGTCGGGCGCAAAACATAGTTATGCCCAAGAACATAAACTTTGTATTATTTCATTGTAAAGGACCGTTTGGACCCGAGAGTTATCAGAGAAGAAGGCTACAGATACGTCGGACACTCTGAACTTTCAAATGTGCTCTAAGTCTCATCGAATAATAAATGTGGACATTTAGATGCCTTCCAAGGGATTCGACTGCCGTTTGTCAATACGTAGATGTGAATTGGTCACTCGCTAAGTGAGCATGAGTGCTTACTTATTCCAAATTGCACGGGAAAAATCATGTGATTACGTATTAATAACATACATGAAAGAATACGAGATAGCTTATCATAATTGTGGAGAAGCAAAGCGCGCGCATCAAGTGAAAAAATAATTTATTCAAACCTTGCATACTAAAACAACCGCGTAAGATCAAAACAATAATATACAATGATATTTTCACATCTTTAGAGCACAGAAAGTTAAAAGTTCGGCTAAGCAATTCAAGGACTTGTTCAGTTTGTGTCCGAATCACTTTCGATGAAATGGAATCGTCGTTTGCGATGTTTAATCATGTTTGCTTTTAATTTCGGCGTAGAATCGCTCGAGCAAAGTGTTAAGCTGAGTCTGCTCGAAATTTTCAATTTCCTCGGCAATTCCGTTCTCTGAACACCACTTTTTCCAAACCGATAACCAAAGAGTAGTGCTTTTTACAGTGTTTTCGTTGTTAGAGCTGTTTTTCAGCGACTGTATTGTTGTCGCGGTGGCGAAAGAAAACTTACTTGAAACGCAGGCCATTGTTTCGCTCGCAAATTTTCAGCATATCCAAATGTTGCGACATCCGAGGCTCGCATTTGATTGGCTATCTGTGAGTTTCTTTGATTATTAACCAATCAGAATGTCTGGTTTGTTATTTCTTTGGACTGAATTAACCCTCCTCTGCATTGAATTACCTGAAAACTGCGTTTATCTTAACCAATCAGAACTGAGTAACTTTTTCATGTATATTTTTAGGAACAGTAATAAGCCACCATCTTGAAGTTGGGGCAAAATAGAGGAACTAAAAATTTCCCCCATAACCAAGTTGTATGGACCCAAAAAAGTGGTTAACAAAAATAAATTTTCTCTCTCTCCCCCCTCTCCCCCCTCTCTCCGCCCTCTCTCTTCCCCTCTCTCCCTCTCTCTCTCCCCCTCTCTCCCCCCTCTCTCCCCCCTCTCTCTTCCCCTCTCTCCCCCTCTCTCCCCCCCTCTCTCTCCCCTCTCTCCCCCCCTCTCTCTCTCCCCCTCTCTCTCCCCTTCTCTCTCCCACTCTCTCTCCTCCTCTCTCTCAAGGTAAAGTAAGTTTATTTTTGTTTCTAATTACTAAGACCACATAGACAATGGACCACGAAATAACTACGCCTGAGTTTTTATTCAGAAAAATAAGAACTTTTTTTCCTGTCTTTTAACTAAACTTATGAGTTATTTTCGTTCTTTTTGAGGTTAAGGCTCTTTTTGTTTTACAAAAATGAAAACATCAGTTACACAGTGTCCCACCTCAACTCACCCAGCCAAAAAAATCACTCTTGCATGCATTGCATGCCTATGATTTTTCTGTTTGTCCACTCCACTATTTCTTCTTTTAACTTTGTTGAGATTATATTGAGCACTGTTTTTTTTTCTCTGCTATGTTTGGTATTTTTGTTTAGTTGAATCTTGTACATAGCTCGTTCTCTCCTCCGATTAAATATTTCATTCAAATCTTGCACAATGCTTTTCTCGTCTCTGTTTGATTTCCAAGTTAATATCTACCTTATTGTTTGTTTCAACTTAAATTTGTTTCCCATATCTGAATCTAGCCCTCTGTTCTTTTCCTTAACCCTTTAACTCCCATGAGTGACCAAGACAGAATTTCTCCTTACAATATCAACTCAGAATCAAGCAGACAAGTGAGGAGAATAAAGAAGAAAACTCAATTAGAGAACTACAAGTTGATCCAATACCAAATTCTCCAAATTGAAATCATGAGTATTTTATGGCAGACAATAGGGAGAATTACTAATGAGGTCTTGGGAGTTAAAGGGTTTACTCTGGCTGATTGTCACGTTCATATCCTACGAACTGTTTGCACCCATCTGTTTGGCGTGATTATCTCGCAACAATGTTTGATTTTTGCGGTTATTCTCAACCATTTTTCTCTTCTCTGTCTGATTTTTACATTACTACCTCCTCTTTTCTATTTGATTTTTCCTTCAGTATCTCGGATCTTTTTGTTTCATTTTCTGTTAGTTTGTTATGTTATCATTTCCTGCACCTGTGAAAAGTCTTAATCACTCTTTAATAATCACGTGCGCGTGCAGCGGGAGAATTGAAGACAGAATTATAATGATTTAAATCAAGGATTAACTTTGAGTTCTGACGAAACTTTGCCACATTCTCACATTTTCATACATTAAGCTACTTTCCTGCGTTCATTTTTCCCATCCCAATTTATTGTAGATCCCTATTGATAGTATACTTAATAGATCAAACGACTTAGTTGCAGGTTTCATTATCATCATCATCACAAAAGCACACAAAATCTACTACTTGACTGAAAAAAAATTAAAAATGTCTTCGCAAAGTAATACCAGTGTCCATTGAACGACAATGTTTAGGAAGAAGAATCTTTGTGTAGGATTAGTAGTCACTCTGTTTCTTCTCCGCCTCGTTGTTGTCCTCCTCGAGTCCTTCTTTCCTAAAAAAAGCATTATAGATTTGTCACTATTTCAACTTTAAAGTAAACGAAACAGACTTCCAATCACAGAAATTACTTTCTTCTTCAATTCCATTGGCTATGATTGTCCAAACTTGTCAAACATACCATGCTTGATACGAAAGTGACTTTAAGATTTTCAATTTATTGTTATTTTTGTTGATTTTTCACAAATAAAGTTAATTTTTTCAGCTTCTCAAGTTACCTTCATCGTCATAACGTGTAGTATCGCATCGACTTTGACTAATTATTTCGGAGTATATATTGCATACAAAAGAAACGCCAATTCAAAGCCAATTTTAGAGAGCCTTCTGTGAAAAAATTCTGGCTCCTAGCACTAGATAAAATCAAGTTCTTTTTCCTGGCATTTTATGGATTAAAGACAAAGACAAAAACAAACAAAAAAATCACGACAACTGAGTGAAGTGAATAAGTTAAGTGTGCTAATCGCTTTATCGTAGAAAATTGCTCATTCTAATCAGACCTACCCTTTTTTCATAAAATCAAATGTCACGTTATCCCCCATCAACACAAACGGAGCCCATTGGGAAGGTTTGGAAAATCCATTACTTCTCAACCATTGAACGGCCTGGCTAAGAGATTCACTGGCACTTTCTCCACGCACAAGGTGTTTATATAAATGTTTCATGAGCTTCGCCGTTGCTTTGTCTTCTATAGCCCACGATGCTACCAACACTGAACGTGCACCAGATGCTAGGAATGCTCGAGCGATTCCAATAACTCCTTCTTTTTTAATCAATCCACGCCCACTGTGACAACAGCTGAGTACTACCAGTCTAGCTCGCACTTGAACTCCTTCAATGTCGGACATTGTCAGGAGGTAGTCTTCCTCTTGTGGGGTACTGTTAATAGTACATTGAGGAGAGAGGGCAATCTCTCCTGTTTCAGGATTTCCATGTGCGGCAAGATGTATCAGACTCACTGAAGGTATTGCTTGAAGAACCGCCTGCTTTGTTGCGCGACTTCCCAATATAGGCTGAACACCCAGCAGTTGACCAACCATCTCTGCTTCCTTACTTGCATAAAACAATGGTGTAATGTCAATAAGACGTCCATTATATTGCACTTTGCCAACCGTAGGATCACCCACAACCAGTCCGCCAGTTTGACTGTGATAGTCTGCTGGACATTCTTGAATGAGCCGGAGAGTTGTCAGTGAAGGGACGATGCGTATTCTGTACTTCTCCGATAAATACTTGCCGGCTTGTTCATCACGCAAGGCAGCAAATGGGACTCGGTACAAAAAATGATCCGGTACAATGATGATTTCAGGCTCTGTGAGTAAATCTACCACAGGTGCCACGATCCATTCGTAGCACAAATGATGACTTCTTCCGGTATCTTTGGTTTCGTCACCTCGCAAATTTGCTTGGCTCTCTTCATGAAGAGATGTCGTCAAATTGTCATTCAGCGATCGGTCTTCGCAGTTCCCTTCGGGTAAAACACCAAAGCATTCGGCGCTCTTTTTGAAGACTCCCTCCACTTCGCAAACTTGTGCAGCAATAAGAGTGTCTATTTTCACTTCGTCTGTTCTTCGAAAGAAAATGTCTCCATTTGCTTTCAACACCCAGAGAAGAACTTGCCGATCTTCATACGAAACGTACAAAAAAACACAGTTACTTTCTCTTCTCGCGATGTTTTCAATCCCGAACCATGATCGTGGATCAGCTGAGATGTGGCTTTCAGCGGAGTATTTGTCTGCCATGAGTTCTGCGAGGACTCTTGCTCGTCCCAGCTCCTCAACATAGAGAGCATTTCGAAAGTTTCCAGTAAGGCAAAGGAGGTGAGTGAGTGACTTGTAGGGAAAAGTGCCGTGTTCCTCTAACAGAAAAATTTTAAGTCCAGTGTTTCCTTTCTGGAGAGTTCTGATTTGTTCATATTTTTCAATGCCTTGGAGGAGATATTCCATTGCCTCCACAACCTCGAACTGCGATATCTTTAACATTGAAATATGGAGAAGACTTTTAAACTCAGCCATTTTGCATCCAATTTCGCTGCTTATGGAACAAGCTTTCTGTAAATAATATGCTGCCTTATCATATTCACCAAACGATTGGGATAGACTTCCAACGTGTAGGTATAGTTGTACTTCGCGCTTTCTATTGCCACATTCCCTGCTGATTGTAAGCGCCTTCTCACAAAGTTCTTTTGCCTTCTGACTGTCATTTACAGAATCAGAGACCATTGCCAAATTTACAATAGCCATTGCTTCCAGTTCTCTGTCACCAATTGCAATACTGACGCCGACTGCTTTGTCCAAATGTTCTTTAGCTTGCCGATTTTTATTAAGACTGCGGTACACCATTCCAAGTTCTAAGTGTGCTGTACCTTCTCTTCCTCTGTCGCCAATTTCTATCGCGATGGCAAGTGCTTTCTCGTGATATTCTTTAGCATTCTGATATTCGCCAAGGAAATGAAACACATTTCCGAGGTTCCCGTATGTTGCTCCTTCTCCTCTTCTGTCGCCAATTTCTATCGCGATGGCAAGTGCCTTCTCTAGATATTCTTTGGCATTCTGATATTCGCCAAGGGAATGAAACGCAATTCCGAGGTCCCCGTATCTTGTTCCTTCTCTTTTTCTGTCGCCAATTTCTATCGCGATGGCAAGTGCTTTCTCGTGATATTCTTTAGCATTCTGATATTCGCCAAGGGAATCAAACACATTTCCGAGGTTCCCGTACCTTGCTCCTTCTCCTTTTCTGTCGCCAATTTCTATCGCGATGGCAAGTGCTTTCTCGTGATATTCTTTAGCATTCTGATATTCGCCAAGGGAATCAAACACACTTCCGAGGTTCCCGTATGTTGTTCCTTCTCCTTCTCTGTCGCCAATTTCTATCGCGATGGCAAGTGCTTTCTCTTGATATTCTTTAGCATTCTGATATTCGCCAAGGGAATGAAACACATTTCCGAGGTTCCCGTATGTTGTTCCTTCTCCTTTTCTGTCCCCAATTTCTATCGTGATGGCAAGTGCTTTCTCGTGATATTCTTTAGCATTCAGATATTCGCCAAGGGAATCAATCACATTTCCAAGGTTCCCGTATGTTGCTCCTTCTCCTTCTCTGTCGCCAATTTCTATCGCGATGGCAAGTGCTTTCTCGTGATATTCTTTAGCATTCTGATATTCGCCAAGGTAATGAAACACACTTCCGAGGTCCCTGTATGATGTTCCTTCTCCTTTTCTGTCCCCAATTTCTATCGCGATGGCAAGTGCTTTCTCGTGATATTCTTTAGCATTCTGAAATTCGCCAAGGGAATGAAACACACTTCCGAGGTTCCCGTATGTTGTTCCTTCTCCTTTTCTGTCGCCAATTTCTATCGCGATGGCAAGTGTTTTCTCGTGATATTCTTTAGCATTCTGATATTCTCCAAGGTTAGTACAGATATTTCCGATTCTTCCATGAGCCAGTGCTTCTTTTCTTTTGTGACCAATTGTTTTCATGATAGTGAGTGCGGCTTTAAAGAGTTGCTTTGCCTCTACAAACCGGCTTTGTGTGTTACATATGTCTCCTACTTCCATGATTAGTGTCCAAGCATGGTTTAATTTGTCAAGAAGTTTGGTGGCATGTCTTTTTGCATCTGTGTAACCAGAGATGGCGTAGTACGCATTGAATAGTACATCGGAGATTTCAAGGTGACTACCAGAATCAAGGTTGTGAAGTAGGATTACACATTCATTACATAACTCAGTCGCTCGTAGGCCACGATCAGTGTTCAGAAGAAATATGACGACGTTTAAACCTATCTGGACTGATTTTAGGATTTTTGCAGCGTCACTCATAACGGCTCTCTCCTATTTGTTGTCGTAAGAAAGAATCATCAAAAAAGGGAAGCTTCAAAAAAAGTAACACTGAGGAATGTTCGAGTTTTTAAACATGACCAGGGAATTTTCCCAAAAGTTTGTACGTGAAACAAGATCAGGATCCTCACTCTGCTGCCCTTCAAAAACCAGGGAATAACTAAGCTCTTATTTCCGTTGTTTTATGTTTCAAAATCGAGGCAAATCAATATATCTTGATCTATCTGGAGATATCCATCTACGTGACGCACAGGCGGCCCCAAGCTCCAGCTGTGAGATGATCATCTTGCGCAATAACAGTCGTGAATTACAAGAGTTTGTATGGGAATATTTACAACCGCTCCAAGGAATATAAAAATACGTTAAATTCTCAATAAAAATACCTCACCTTACTTCCACAACGTATGACTTGTTATCTTTACTTTGATGAAAAGAACCCATTTTAGTGAGTTGTTCATTTCGAGGTTTTCTTATGTAGGTAGAAAACCTCGAAATGGAAAACTCGCTAAAATGGGTTCTTTTCATCAAAGAAAGCGGTCAGATAACAAGCGATACGCTGTGGAAGTAAGTTGAGGTATTTTTATTGAGAGTTTGACGTATTTTTTTTATTCCTTAGAGCGGTGGTAAATATTCTCATACAAACTCTAATAATTCCGCCATGACTGTTATTGCGCAAGATTATCATCTCACAGCTGGAGCTTGGGCCACCTGTGCATGACATAGATCTGGTTTCGTTGCGTGGTGGAAAAATTTGATGGACATAAATCTAACAAAAAAAATCAAATTCTACAACTAAATGAAGTATAAAACTGTTCAGTTGAGCCCAGATGAAGATATTTGTGCAAGATTCGTGTTGGTATTTCTAACCGTTTGTCCCACAGAGATCAAGCCAGCATGTCAGTCTTAGGAACTCGCTTAATTAATTTGAGATGAAGAAATTAGAACATGTAAGCGTTGCCAACGGTTAACTGCCCATCAATTATTTTGAAAAAACTATTTTTTGATTTAATACCGCATAAATTTGGGAAAAGAGCAAAAATTCTACCCAACGTTTCAACCGCTCACAAAATGCTTGTTATTCAGAAGAAGGAAAATCTTTCTATTTCATTCAATTACGTACGCGTTACTTCAGTAACTGATATACCAACTTCTCCAAATTTTTTGTTTCGTAAAATAAAGTCAATTTCATTCATGAAAAGTGAAACTAAAGTAGCAATACAAATGCAGAAATTAAAGAAAACGAACAGCTCACCTTTTCAAAACAGAACATGCCTTTTACATTGGTGCCTGATAGCGTGACTAATGAAAACAAAATTAAGAAAATGAAATGAAATGAGAATTTCCAAGGCAAACAAACGTAAATGCAAATAACTGATGTAATAACATTTTACTCGCACGGTTGGTGAGAAGAAATCATCAGAATAAGAAAAAAAAACCTAAGATGGAAGAGAGATTGTTTTCTAAGTTGCCTATAAGATTCATTAAATAACATACAAGATCTTACATTATAAAATAATTCAAATAGTACGCGCGCTCTGATTGGCCATAAAAACATTTTACATGAGCGTATGTAAACACGGTTTTCGTTCCTCTTTCATTAGTTATTTTATAAATGAAATGTAAAATGGTTTCCGTGTTTACATAGCCTGATGTAAACACTTGGGAGGTTGGGTGAACACTCGATAAGCTGGAAACCACTCCGCTTCGCGTCGTGGTTTCCTATGCTTATCTCGTGTTCTCCTAACCTCCCGCGTGTTTACATCAGGCTATGTAAACACGGAAACCATTTTACATTTCTTCAATAGTTTTAATCATCACAGAAGTGATGAACTTGTTGTTTCTCCTTACAATATCAATATACCATATAGCAATGCTGAGAGTAAACAGACTCATCATTCAGAGGGTGTTATCTCTATGAGTAGCAAGTTTCCATCCATGTTAACTCATAATGTTTATGAAATAAATTATTGGCCGTTCACCTTCAGTGAAATCTAAAATATCTTCAGATAGTGAGAGACCAAAACCACAAAACTGATGTAATAAACTTTCTCTGCAAAGTAATGAAGAATGCGAAGAGCTACTGTAAGATTAAATAGGAAAATTATCGGTTAAAAAAGTAATCATTATAAACCTAATAAGGATGGAACCTGCATTGCAGCTTGCCCATAAGATATCTCAATAAATATTGGAGCTCACATATCGTTGATAAGAGTTTGGTGGATTTAATTTTGCTTTGCTCGATTTGTAAAGCCATCAAGTTACAGAAGTGAGGGACATGTTGCTTCTCTTTCCACAATCAACATATTATTCAGTGAACAAGCGACGAGAATGCTTATCAGCTGAGGGTTTTTTCTTTATACAACATTAAATTCTCCCGCGCAGAATGCTATTGTCTTTCGCGACATGTATTTACAGTGCCCAGTTTATCAACGAGCGGATATCAATTTGCATGTCTAGAGCTTATCAGCTGTGATTGGTCAACAACTTTAACCTTGGGAATACTTGAGTCGCACTGCAGATTTCAGCTGCTGTCGATCAAACGGTTTGGTGCGTGATGTCAGTCCCCAAGGTGCGATAGAGTTAACAATAGCACACTAATTAAAGGCCGGCCGCACTGTTCACAAAGCGTTTGCAGATTCGTGTGCGACGATATTTTTTATTTGACTCGATGTAAAAGTTCTTATCATGTTTTAACTTTCAAAAATTTACCGCCATTTCACAGCCATTACTGATTTCGTGCTTAAATAAGTAAATAAATGCGGCGAAACATTGTTCATAGAGGCGGAGCTTAGAGTAATTAATATGCACGCGCGAGGTTCAAAATGAATCAGTTCAACTTCCAAAGGCCCTTGGGACGGTGAAGAATCAAAGAGAGAAAATGAATATTCCAGAAATGCTGGATTTGATACTATTTCCAGACATCGGATTCCCTTCATATGTTGCATGAGCCCTTTATACTTTTTAAGAAAACATATCCATATGCAACCCAAGGTGCTGATATCTTCATTTAGGAGAAATTCGGCCTGAAAGTTATCATAAATCTATTTCCCATACTGAAATTTACCCAAAGTAGGTCAAGTTGAGCACAAAATTGATAAAGGTTAAAGAGATGGTACCGAGTCAAAAATGGTTGTTATTTTATTATGAAAATCTTTTCTTTGAAAACCATATGCAACCCTTTCGATATTTTATATAGTTAAGCTGTGAAAAAACTAAACGCAAGGGGACCTTTGCCTATTGCGGCCATTTTTCTTTATTGTGTCACGCCATTTGTCGTTTCGGTCTTTAAATTTAGCGCCCTTGCACCCGTAAATATCCCGGATGTGTCACACAATTCTGCGCGAGCAAGCAAGGTAATGTGAGGGAGCTAGAAGGAAGAATTCCTGATGAGATCATAAATTTAAAAGGTAAAGATGATGCAGACCTTTAATATTTTGTTATCCAAATCAAAAATTGATTCCAATTTGGAAGCTCTCCACAAATATTACTGGATTATTTGGAATTACAACTCTTTATTATCACTGATTTTGCTATATTTAAACCAGAAATATATTTTTTCGAATCAGGAAAAGAAAAACTATTACTATAATTTTTTTTTTTTGCTGGTAACCCTTTCAAAAATAAACACGCTTTGTTTGGGCGATGAGACCAAAAGTGGCGTGAAACAAAGATAAATGCAAGCAGCTCGTGTGAGAACAAGGTTTCTGAGTTTGATCGGTCTAAGACAAGAAACTATAAACTGCAGTTGATAATCTCTTGGTGTGACAGATATCAATATAACTTTCTGTTTCGCCCATAGCGTCGTTGTGAAAACTTTGAAGCGCTTTTCTTTCCACATCAAAAATCTCTGTCCTTGAATTCAATTTCTGTTACGTCTGATTTGAGAAGGCACTGAAAACATTTTTTCAATAAAAAAAAGAGAGAGAGATGGGACTGTAAGCAGATATGTTCTTTATTTTTGCTGCTTACTCTTGAACAAGGAGTTTTATTTTGTTTCGTGTTCTGATCGAATGACTGAGGCAGCCGAGGGTAAAAAACTGAAATAACGCTTTCCTTGCAAAACAGAGATGAATGACAATCTGACAAGAATGAAAAAAATGTAACAGCTTCACCGGTGAAACAAAGAATCGTATAGAAAACCTAAAACAGAACTACGTCGCTTTCTAACTTTCTCGTAATTTAAATTAAAAAACATGACATCTTCATGTTTTTTTTTTTAAAGATTTCAGATTTAAAAATCTGATTTTCCGGTTCATTCATCGCGTATCTGCTTTTACACTTTCACTCCCAGACTATGACACCAAAGAATTGTTTAACGTGCAAATTTCCCCTACAATATCAATATATTCTTCAGCCAACAGTTTTGGAGAATAAAGAAACTTATCAGCTGGACGGTAACAAATTGATGCAACACTTCATTCTCTAAAATTATTTACTGAGATATTTGTTACATTTGCAAAGGAGACTTAGTAAGATCATGAAAGTTAAAGTCCTAAAATTGAGTTCATCATTTTATTTTGCAGACTATGTTCGGTTTAAGTTAAGTTTTAAGCAACAAATCTTTGCCAAGATCTAAGACTATTTGGAGGTTAAATCCTCTGTCTTTGAGTGTCCAGCGCAAAACATTTCAGTTTTGTAAAGCGGGAAAGATTGTTTCTAAATTTATTTTTTTACTACTAACCTTTTACACAAGAAGCTTGTATTGTTTGATATTCTAGTCGTATGACTGATGAAACCACAAGCAAGAAACCGAAATACGACTTCCCCTGCAAAACAAAGATAAATGCGAATAGCTATTCTAAGAAAGACGTGAGAAAGCTTCTGTAAAATGCAAGTAAAATGGCTGAATAAAAAAATGGATGAACCGAAGAGGGACAAACGGTTACCAAGTATAAAGATTGAGCTCGATTTCTACAGAACAAAAAAAACAGGCCGTTTAGGAACCTGAAAATCAATCGCTCATCACCCTCTCCATAAATTAAGCACACAGGGTTGAATTATCAAACAGACTGGATTTCCCTGCCTCGTATTAGTTTGAAATTTAGCAATGCTGTGCGATTTGTATATACCCTGCGTTACAACTGACAATGAAAATAACGTAAAGCTACTTATGAAGGCTAAGGAAACAATATTAGACGAGCCGGTTCAAATGGAAATTTTAGGAGAAGACGCAACACTTCATTCTCTAAAATTATTTACTAAGATATTTGTTACATTTGCAATGGAATTTTGTTAAGATCATGGAAGTTAAAGTCCTTAAATTGAGTTCATCATTTTATTTTGCAGACTATGTTCAGTTTAAGTTAAGTTTTAAGCAACAAATCTTTGCCAAGATCTAAGACTATTTGGAGGTTAAATCCTCTGTCTTTGAATGTCCAGTGCAAAACATTTCAGTTTTGAAAAGCGGGAAAGATTGTTTCTAAATTTATTTTTTTACTACTAACCTTTTACACAAGAAGCTTGTCTTGTTTGATATTCTAGTCGTATGACTGATGAAACCAAAAGCAAGAAACCGAAATACGACTTCCCCTGCAAAACAAAGATAAATGCGAATAGCTATTCTAAGAAAAAAAATGGGTGAATAAAAAATTGAATGGGTGAATAAAAAATTGATGAACCGAAAAGAGAAAAATGGTTACCATGTATAAAGATTGAGCTCGATTTCTGTAGAACACAAAAAAGGCCGTTCAGGAACCTGAAAATCAATCGCTCATCATCCTCTCCATAAATTAAGCACACAGGGTTGAATTATCCAACAGACTAGACTCCCCGCCTCGAATTAATTTGAAATTTAGCAATACTGTGTGATTTGTGTATACTTTGCGGTTTAACTGACACTGAAAAACGTTAAGCTACTTAGGACGGCCAAGGAAACAACATTGGAAGAGCCGGTCCAAACGGAAATTTTATGAGAAGACGCAACACTTCATTCTTTAAAAATATTTACTGAAATATTTGTTACATTTGCAAAGGAGACTTAGTGAGATCATGAAAGTTAAAGTCCTAAAATTGAGTTCATCATTTTATTTTGCAGACTATGTTCGGTTTAAGTTAAGTTTTAAGCAACAAATCTTTGCCAAGATCTAAGACTATTTGGAGGTTAAATCCTTTGTCTTTGAATGTCCAGTGCAAAACATTTCAGTTTTGTAAAGCGGGAAAGATTGTTTCTAAATATATTTTTTTACTACTAACCTTTTACACAAGAAGCTTGTATTGTTTGATATTCTAGTCGTATGACTGATGAAACCACAAGCAAGAAACCGAAATACGACTTCCCCTGCAAAACAAAGATAAATGCGAATAGCTATTCTGAGAAAGACGTGAAACCTTCTGTAAAATACAAGTAAAATGGTTGAATAAAAAATTGATGAACCGAAGAGGGACAAACGGTTACCAAGTGTAAAGATTGAGCTCGATTTTTACAGAACAAAAAATAAAGGCCGTTTAGGAACTTGAAAATCAATCGCTCATCATCTTCTCCATAAATTAAGCGCACAAGGTTAAATTATCAAACAGACTAGATTTCCCCGCTTTGAATTCATTTTAAATTTAGCAATACTGTGTGATTAATATCATAACCTGCGTTACAACTGACACTGGAAAAAGTTAAGCTAGTAAGGACGGCCATGGAGACAACATTAGAAGAGCCGGGCCCAACGGAGATTTTATGAGAAGAATTTCTGCTCATTTGATGAACATATTCATGAAAAAAATTTCAATTTCGAATGGCCTTACTTCACCCATTGTTTACATTGTGAACGCTAAAAACGGTTACCATCTTTCTGAATCTTAAAACTTGTTTTGGCCAAGATAACTGACTCCCCGCGTAAAACGTACTGTGTAAATCATGTAGCATTTGTAAACTTCTCATGGCGGTTAGGGCACAGATTGAGCATGTCTATTTGATTAAATTCACACAAGCGGCTTGATTGTTAACAACTGATGGAAAGGTATAAATGAAACGAATTTGACTCAATACTGTAGGAGTACCGATGTTAATGCGTCAGATATTCTTTACCCAAGGGATACAAAGAAAATTTTGAAAAAGAATGGAGTCTATTAAAAACGACGTCCTTCTATGGCAATTCATGCTGTGTGACAATATTAATCAATATAATAATGGTCTATGTAACAGCAGCTCTGATTATAAAGGCGCTGAAATATGAATTGGAAAACTGACGAGAGGTCGCATTAACACATTAGCACATTAACAATTAAATATCGTACTTACCTCGACTCTAACTCTGAACGCTTTATTGCTTTGTATAGTGAAGCAGCCAAATTTAGAATTAGAATCAGCAGCACGTGTCTATTTTAAGGTTACAGACGTGTGGTGAATCTCAGCCCATCCCTGAGAAGCCGAGATTGAGTACATATTGTAAGACAAGTCGGGGAGAGGTTCGCGGGGAATCTGGCACCAATTATCAGTACCAAAGCCCGGACAGACCTCTCGCTGGCTCATACATTCATACATTCTCGCGAGCAAAGAAGCGCTCGTGACCAAATGCCAATAATGAGGTCTCGCATGCTAGCCTATCCTCCCTCGTATCCTATGTTCGCTTTCGTCACGCAACGGGAGGAGAGAAAACGTGTTGCGTGACGAGACCAAACGATGGCTCTGAAGGAGACAACAATGAGTGTTGCACCAATGCAGTTTATTTATACTAACAATTATTTAGATAACAAAGACAATAGACCGCAAAAGAAAAGTAATTATTTTTTTCTTGTACAAGAATGCAAACGTCAATTATTTGGTGGCCCATCCTAACCCACAAAACGCTTGCATGCGTTGCATGCCTATGTTTACAATGCGTGGCTAAGAGGAGAAGAATCTCGTTTTGCTGCGTCGTTTTACGCAACGCTTAATACGATTAACGATCTGTCAGCCTGCAGGCTTGTACTCTTTAGTGCTGCAGCGGACGTGAAGAACATGAACAATATATATATTTTTTTATATATATATATTTATCAGATATATTCGCTTCAATTCTTGAAAATTAACTAGTAATTTCTCATGCAATACAATATAAATTCGTTTATAATATCCAATAAACAGATACAGAAAAAAGCCAAGCTTTTCAGACAAAGCGTTCAATGGATAGAACGCCAAGTTCTCTCAACTGATTTAATAGGCTATAAGGGAGAATTTCTCATTTGATCTTGAGGATTAAAGAATAAAGTTGTGCTATTTTTAATTCGGAATGTATGCTTGTGTTTGCTGCTTGTTCCCTCCTTTCCAGAGAAAATCAAGTCAAAAAGCTTATTCATTGAGGTCCACTATAGCCAGCCAGAGCTCTTAGGTAGAGCGTTCGAACACAAGTATACCACACTATGTATTCATGGTTAATAATTGTTGACATGAGACAAACAAAATCTATGAGGGTAATGAATAAAGCTCTGAAAATTGCCTGTCTAAATTACATGTCGGTCTGAATATCTCAATGAAGTTAAATGGAATGTAAATCGACGCATCTGTGATATTTTAAAGCGTCCATGGGCCGTTTGAAGCGTCTTTTTACGAAATAACTTTTGGCCGGAGGCCGTTAGTAGAAAAAAGTAATTTCGTAAAAAGACGCTGACAGAATGAAGAATCATTTTGAAATAAAGAGACGGTGGGGATGTTTTCGCAAGCTTTGACCAGGAAAAACGTCTGAGTTCCATGTCAGATATCGCTTCAAAGTAATACCGTGGCGGGCCACAGGTGAATCACCTTTCGAGTATGTTGACGTATATAAATATACCCAGGAAATACGGAGAAATGTATGGAAATTACGAATGGAACGCTGAATGATAAAAGTTTTAACGCTTCTTGGTCTGAAATTCTCATCGAAGAAAATGTCCCCTGCAAAGTCGACATACCAAGTCTGTTGCATTCCCTATCCAAATAAGTTTGCTTCGATATGGAGAGAGAATGTTTCTCATATAAATGCCGGTGTGAAGGAGACAAAGACAGTTATTTGACGACTTCACTGTTCATCGTACAATTTTAGAGATATTTTAGTTTGACGATCAAGTGAACAATATAATTATATTTAAAATCGAAATTTTCTTTTTTGTTTTAGCTGAAAACGAGCGGCACTCCGCGAATTCTACGAACCAAAATTCTACTCATACTCAAGCGTTCCTCATCTAAAACTTCACGCGAAAAAACAAAAAGTATTTTTGGTTCCTTCTCAGACACAAACTCCTCTCCACTTTAGGGTGTTAGACCTAAAGCGAGGTCGCAAGATGGTAAAAAGTTCGCAAGATGGACTAGGATTAAAACCTTATCTGAAATGCGTTGTACTTGATAAGTTCTTTCAACCTGTCCACGATAAAGAAATGCCCATTTTCGTCATAATGTCTTGTATCACCTTTGTGCTCCCATCTGTCCGTATCTGCCATTTGGCCGGTAGCTTCAGGATTATTCAGGTAACCTGGGAGAAATTGTCATTTCATACAGACGCTTAAAGACAAAAAGCGAGGACGCGCCCCAAAGAATGATTTTCCACTAAAGGAAATTATAACGCTTTTGCCGAGACAGAGATTAAGCGAATGTACAAATTTACTTCGACATTAGCCTAACGTTTGGCCAGGGGACGGCACCCGCTCGGGGACAAATAGCGAGGACACGCGTACAGCGATTTTCCTCCAAGAGAAGTTTTACCGCTTTTGCCGAGACAGAAAAGAACCAATTTTCGTACGGTTTTCGGAAGTAGTCGTTCACGATTGCTAAACTCTCGTCAGGTTTCGTCATTGAACCGGTAAACTTAGTCATTTGTCTTAGTCACTTTTACCCGGTCAGGACACAGCGACGAACTTCGTGAAACTGACTGGTATGCTTTCCAAAAAGAGTATAAAGAGCAAAATAACGTATGCGCAAGTAATGAATTCGCTTTTGAGATCAAAATACAACTGTTTTCGGCGAGTTTAAGAATAAAACTTTATTGTGCTAAAGATATTTTTCCCTCCACCCCCCTTCCTCTCCACCCCCCCCCCTTCCCCTCCCCCAACCCCTCTCAAAGCACTGACTGTTTTGAAGTTTTATGCTGATCCTCACGCTAAGATGGAAACCTGAGTGAATAAGCCCGCAGCTTTTCAGTTTAGAGAAAACAGGTGTGGCATCGGAAGTCACGGGTAACCTGGCCTTGAATACGTAGCTTTCTGGAGCGTACTTTGGTTCGCTTATAATCAAATACAACCTTCCATAATTGTTGGTCCTCTGATACACATTTCATCGTCCTGACCTGGACCAAGAAGAGCGCCGGTGGTTACATCAACAATTTTTAAGTACAGAACTTTACCAATGAGTGTCGACGATTTTTGAGAGGCGCTCGTTTCGAACCTTGACCTGCCAGCAAGGTCTTATTCACACTGCTGTGTGAGCGGCTAAGCCCGCCAGAGGTCTGAGTAGGGTCCTAATACCAGATTCCTGGCATACTTTTCACGAATTTCGACGCTGTTACTGCATCGTTAATGAGAGGTGGCTTCTCTTTGAGTGATGAGCTCCCTACTGCATGAAAAAAAGTTCCTCATCCTTCTCCCATTCAACAATTTATCATAAGAGTTAGCTTTTGTACAACCGTAATGATTCGATTTAGCACCACGGGCGCTTCTTTACTTTTAGTAGTTGAAGGGAAGGCGCTTATTCGAAATAGGACGCTCTCCTCACGGGGACAAGGTGCTTATTTCTTTTTTGAGAATCAGCAGAATGTGAAACAAAGCTTTGATCTTTATTGGGCTGGGGATCAAAAAGACTGGAAAACTCACTTATTGTCCGTGGGCCCTTCCTTGCTAGAACGACTTGCCGAGCAATTGTTGCAAAATTTTACGACATGATCTTTCGTTTTAAGAAACTGAGCACTAACAGCGACATAATAGTTGAGAGACTGAGACGAAGACTACTTTGTCGTGAAGCTTCACGTGAGCAATTAAAGGAAGATGTACCACGGTTGATCTCAGTGTACAAGCACTCTAGCAGTGCTATTACTGAAACAGAATAGGGGCGCTTATTAGAATAAGGGTGCTTACTCAATACGGGCGCTTATTAGAACAGGGGCGCTTATTGGCAAAACAGACTCGAAGGGGGCTCTCTTGGAGAGGGAGTGCTTATTGAAAGAGGGCGCTAAATCGAATCGTTATGGTACCTTACATTCCAATTAGGGAGAAGTATACCAACATTTCCCGGATTTCTTTGTCCTTCAGGCCACAAATACGTGGCAAGAACTTCTCTCATGCCAAAACCTGGGAGTGAAGATCAAAGTCACGCAGTTACCAGCTGTCTGGCGCGTCACGCCATTCAAGGAGTCATATCGTCTTCCTTTTAAGGGCTTGTTTGCATGAAGGTTGGGCACTCCGGGTAGGCCTAGCCGTGCTCGAAAAATAGCTTGCGTTTACGAACAATTTTTACAGGATACCGGGGTGAGGTTGTTGGCGCACTTGTAAATGTAACATGAACGCGACCCTGGCTAGGCGAGTTACCCTCCTTGAGAAGTTAACATGGCACATTGCGACCTTGGCTGATAGGGTTACCCTACCCGACAGACCGAGCCACCAGCCAGGGCAGGCTACCTCATCTATCATGTAAACGTGATCAAGATATAATAAGAGATTTCATCAAGGATGGAGCTAAAAGAGGGAAAAACCAGCCATATCATTTTATCCTGGGAGCGAAAGATGTCATTTTAAATTCTGTTAATAACTCCATGTAATCAGGCAAAGATTTCGGCCTTTGAACCACCCTCCAGATATTTGAGCAGAAAAAAATAGTGTGATATAGGGACTGAGGCAAACCTATTAAGGGAGGCTCGCGATTCTCATCTCCAGTTTCTAACATCTCCGCAGATTTGGCGACCAAAAGAGAGAAAAGATGGCTTGCATTTTTCGACTCGAGCGTTCCTGTAGAGCTCGATTAAAAAATTGAGCATTTTTTAGTTATCTTTTTTCTTAAGTTAAGGTAAAGTAATGCGATATTTTGGTGCTTTTGCAAGTTGTGCTCTTTTTCTTTACAAATGGAAAACATAAGTTACACAAATTGTCCGATACACACCCACACACACACACACATACGCACACACGCACACGGTGAAATGGAAGCGAGTGTTCCCTTGCTTCCGTTTCACCTTGGGGAGTAGGATACGGCTACATATAGGTTCTCCCCGTAGAGCCAGCGAAAGAATAGGCAGAAGGGAAGAGGCCCGTGACACAATGTGGGAACGAGATTGTTGAAGAGCTATTGCTTACCTATCATATGTTAAGTGCGACCAGGAAATACTGGGTCGAGTAAATCAAAGAGCAGCCCACCTGTAAACTTCGTGGGAGAAAATACCGTATTGTAAAAAAAAAGAGAATGAAGGCAGGCCGACATAAATTGACTCAAAATAGAAGCGGCATTAATAAACAAATAACATTGCTAAATAAACAAAGAAAACTTAATATATTAGTTTAAAAAAAAAACTTGAGACAATAGCAGAATACTGGCAGTCAATAATTTTTCCACTTTTTCGATATGAGCGGGAGCTATGGGCGAGGAAAGATCGGGAATAGATCTAGACGAGGTGAGTCAACCCTTTCCACTAATTCAAAAGAGTGTAAAATGCAAAAACATTTGTTGTTTTTTGAGCGTCCATTGACTCTCGATATTCTCAGAAATACGCTCAATAGGGTGTCAACATTGAAAATAATAGATCATAAAGGCATCACTTGGTTCAAGGTAGGCAAGGATGATACAGAGCGTGGTTCCAGGATTAGTTTATTTTGATTTACTTCTGATGAGTTAGCAGCAGTAACCTAATCAATAATACGCATCATAAATATTAATCTAAATGAGCTTAACAATTATATAGGAGTGAAGAGGTATTATTGCTGTTGTCCTATAAAGAACATGAATTCTCACAATAACTCTTGGACTCTGCTACGCGCAAAAAGTCAATGATTTCGCCATTCAAGGCTCGACTACTGTCACACCTGAAACGCCATCTTTGAATTGTTCCCACCAGTGCATCAGGCCGACTTTGGTTATGTGACAGTTTGCATACTGTGCTGCAATATCACTCGCTGATAAGACTCTGCTCCAAAGATTAACTTCTGTAACCTCACCTGGTCCAAAACTATCAGCGGTTTGGAAGCCCCCCCCAACTGTATCTTGATCTTGTCCAATGACAACCGTTCCACCAGCTGGAATCTGGTGGTTTTCTTTCAAGCCTGTTCCATTGCTTCGGAGTTGTCCATCCAGATAAAACTGCCAGGCGCCTTTTGTGCTTCTCCAGGTAACACAGATGTGATGCCACATAGTGTCATTGATCTTGACTCCGGTGTTTGTACCACTTGAAAAATGGTCATAGACAAATTTAAAATTTCATATCAATAAACGGTTCATTCCATGGCTGCAATACTACCAATCAAGGCTAATTTCATTTTAGTAGGGTTCATCTCCAAAAAACCATCGCCGTCATCATAGCTCATTACTTTATCATTAATTTTGTTTTACTACTCTTCATTTTCATTGTGATTATTTGCATTGTAGTGCGAAAGAAAGGGTTTCCAAATATCTGCCATTGGTGGTTGAGGCCTTTTTATCAATTAGGTTGATTGAGGAAGAACATCATGCTTTAGAATGGCTGAAATCATTATTGTTTTTGTTTTGTTTTCTTTCTCAATGATACCTCTTACCAAAGCATGCACTGTTTCATCCACATTACAGTGATGTCTTTCTGACTTCGATAAAAGCCAGTATATTTTTATCAAAATTCTCCTGCATTTCCCGAGCATTTTCGTTGGCTGTTCTCGTTAATTCGTTCTATCATAATATGGCACTACGTTTTCCCTCCATCCTTTAGTTCCAGAGAAATTGCTTCATTATAATGCTAAGCGCCCCGGAAAAAGTCAAAGAGAGTTCCGCGGAGCGTTAGAATTTTCTCAATTCCATTTTCAGAAGTTGGGTTTGATACATCATTTACCTGTATCCGCGGTTATCCACATTGATCTCAATATTTGGAGTATTCAAACAGACATATATGGCATTTCCAATATCATAACCAGAAGCTTCTGCATAGCTGTAGACACACTGGTAATGACTTGAATTTATATCCTTCCTTTTAACAAAAAGGCACACCGTAAATTCCCTGAGATTAGATGAAATGGCATTTGCTTTGATGGCATAACTTTCGGTGGTAGACTGTTTAAAAATAATCCGGTAAGCTGTGGGGAAAAAATGAATGATTTATAAAGCGGAAGTGCCCCTTCCTATGTTCTCTAAAGAGAATTTCATGATTCAATTCAGAAGAAACGGTCCAGGATTGAGTACCTTGTAGATATCGTTTGTCAACCATTGTTGTTGATAATTAATACCTCAAGAGACTAGATTTCAAACAGTCCACAAGCAAATATCAGGACATCTTGCCAATAAATATTCAGACATCTGTATAAATTATTTTAGGTTCCCAGCGGAACGCTCGGCATAAATGGTCGCCATGCACCCGTGTTTCAACGTAATGAGCGAAAAGGGGGGTATAAGAGATCCAGTAAAAAAATTGGCTTCAACCAAAAAAGAAAAACACTTAGGAGCCTTTGAAACTTATGGCTATGCAGAATACAAGAGGAATACCACTTAGCCCAAAAACTACCTTAGATTGACAAGGCCTAGGAGCAATTGTTGCTTTTCGGCAGGTGATATATTATTAACTATACTACTGTGATCAACCATTTTAAAGTTATAAATTACATTTTAGGCACATGTATAGTAGATGCATAATTTGTTGAATGACATGCAGTTGTTTGTAGTGACTCTGTTTAGTCTGATTGCCAAAAGCACATATGTTGCAAAAAACCACCAAAGCCTGTTGCTGAACTCCAGGGATCCATACAGATGATTTTCGTGTAGATCATATGAAATATCTTTCACGTCTCTACAAAGCTGTTGAACACGACAAGCTACGATCTTTTCACACTGTGTTCCATGAAACCCTGATGCACAGCTACAGTATAACCTATAATTAATGTCCAATCTAAAACTTTCTAAAATGTTGAATGGTCACACCCATCTCCACGACACTTCGCTTTGTAGAAGGAAGCTTGCGCTCTCAGAACATGTCATCAAAATACGATACACGTCTCTACAAACCTGATGAACAAGACAGGCCTTCAATCTTTTCACACTGTGTCCCGTAAAATCCTGGTGCACAGCTGCAGTTATATCCGTCGACTCCATCAGTGCAAGTTGCATTGTTTTTGCAGGGATGGCTGTCACAAGTAACTTTTTGGGAGTATAAGATAATGTTTAGAATTTTCGTCAACACTATTTTGCTAAACGTCCTAGGCAACGTTAATGTAAAAGGAATATAGAAAAATTGTGGACCCTTACATGAAAGGCGTGGAGCCGATTTGACTCCGCTGACGCTCAGTCATTTTTCCGCTATGCCATGTACAAAACGCTTTGTGATCGGTCATTTTTCAATAAATATCAAACTTAGATCTGCTGATTTTGTTAACTTAAAAAAATATGAAATGTTGGACATTTTGCGATTTATTTCAAATAAAAAATTATACATACACACATAAATTTTGAATCCCCCATATCTTTTCCATTCTTGTCAGTTTTCTATTTAACTTCTCTCTTAAAAAGCTCCGTTTTGTTTCGTTTCGTTTTCCTGGTTTTTGTTGATCTGTTTGTTTCCAAGTCTCGGAGACAAATATTTTGCGTTGTATTTAGCTTGACTGACAGAACTTTACCATCTTCATTCTACTGTTCAAAGTTGTTCTTACCCAGCTCAGCACAAGTTTCTCCGGTCCAAGGCGGCTTGCACTTGCATGAATAAGTTTGTTTTTCCTCGTCATACACGCAAGCACCTCCATTTTTACAACTGTCGGTTATTTGGCAGCCCTAACAAGAAGCAGTGACAGACAATACGTCGTAAAAAACTGTTCAGAACACGAATATGAATGTACCGTGGAATTATAGAAGTGCTCAGCTTTCTAAGTTTTTCTTGGACTCAATGATTCGAGCCCGATATAAAATTTCGGACCAAAAATTAATTGCCGTATCAATGAAAACTGATGTAATAGTCGATTTCTGCCGTTATTAAGCCTGTCACCAAGAATTATGAATTTAAAATTATATAAAGAGGGTAATTTTTTAAAGAAGCTGAGGTGCTGCTTCTGTGGGAGAATATGACATGCAGGGTAATTCAATATTAACAACTGAGTAGATGACGTAACTTGGCCACCGAAAAGAGTTGAAAGCTGACGTTTCGAGCGTTAGCCCTTCGTCAGAGCGAAAGATGAAGGGCTAACGTCAGCTTTGAAACAGGGAATTTAAACTTTCATTTGTACCTCTTGTTCAACTGAAGGATTATAAAGACAACCGGAAAGTTAAGTATTTTCTTTGAAACATCCATCCCTTCATCTAATGGGTCACTTCTGATCCATCCAATCACCTATCTACACATCCATCCATTTCATATCAGTATAGAAATGAAATTAGAGAAGTTCTTCATAATGCGCTGATATCAGTTTCAAAAAGAACATTGAGCTCGCCTTTCATTGAAAAGCTGTTTCGATACCGCAAGCCTTATGTACCAAATTTATCATCCGTTTTGGCAGAACTTAAATAAAAAACAAACAAACAAAAACAACAAACCCGTTCGCTTAACCCGTCGCCGGCACAAATTACAATTTTGTTAAATTAGTTTCCTCTAGAAAAGACAGCTTCTGAGACCTGCACAGTATATGTTACCTTCAGTCCGAAAGATTTTGCATGAGAATTCAAAATGCTAGCACTTAGACTGAATAGTAGCCGATAAGAACATAGATTTTGTCAAACGCGCTTTTACACGCCAGAAATATATTTCGTAAAGACTGACATAAGCAGGTAATTGTCTTCTTTCTTCGTCTTATACTGAAATTAATCAGTCTTTGCGGCTTCTGATAGCTTTATTTTCTCCGTGCTTTAATTCCTGAGCGAAATATTTAGCGTGTTTCCAGAACTAAGAAAAAAGCTGTGGTTCTGATCATGGTGAATGAAGTTTATGAACAGAAATATTTGTATAGATGATGATTCATATAAGCCGGCATTACCTTCAAGTTATTCAAGGTAGGGTTTGCCCTTCGTCGAAGAAATGGTGACTAATTTTTGTTCTCTTGTCTTTCCCTCATTGTTCATCAATTCATGTCATTATTCAAGGCATACATTCATTTCACTTTCAAAAAAGACCAGCTCTGATTAAAAAACTTCACAACAGAAGAAAATGGAAAGTTAGATTTTTACTGCTCGCATTTCGACTGTATTAAGATCGTGGCATACACGAAATCAAGGATTAAATTTTGTCTGATGCCAGCTGCTCGTAATTCAGAATACTCAAGAATAATGTAGAAATCTAGCGTAAATAATTTCTCTGTAAAGGAGATTCATTGTTAGTAAATCGAAAAACGAAAAAAAAGCGTTGAGAAGAGTAATAGTCTTAAGAATGTATGCTAAGTTTCTCTAACACACTTTGCCGTGAAGAGCACCTGTCGGCTAGTTAGCAATAAATCGAGCCTTTTATCATTTTAGCGACGATATCGCACACGGGATATGTTAGCACAACAACCCCTTTTGACTCATGATTTACAGTAATACTCGTGTTCTCCCAACACCTTGTACTAGTTATTAGGCTGGTAAATCGATAGAAAGTGCCGACCAGCGCTTTTATAAAATAGCTATTTTTTATATCTATTTTGATATTCTATTTTTGACATCTATTTTTCATATCGAAGTTAGGTTTTTGCTCGACTTCAATTATAGTGCTGTGGTCATGAATTTTCACTTTTCAGCCTTACAATTCTGAAAATTGCTAAAAAAAACAATGTGGCGCCAAAGACTTAAGCCCAAATGAGTCAATTCATTTTAAAAATGAAATATTAGCAATATGAAGACACACTGGTTAATTTCAAAATTAAACGCCAACTAACCATTTAAATGTTAATTAAACTGCAATTGCATCAACTTGCGGAGCCCCTTAAAGCCAAATGAGACATTTTAGGCTGTTCGTTACCTTAAGAGGTATTGAGAAAGTGGCACCTTCCTCGAACTGCAAATGTATGTTTTCTTTGACAGCAGATTCATCGTGCTTGTTTAGTTCGCAAGTTCCTTTGCCATCAGACTTCGAAGTTTGAGGAGCAAGTTTGAAGTTTGTTGAAGTACACCAGGCGTTTTTCAAACAAGACTGACTGCACCAAATTTGACCAGGAGACTCAAACCGTTTTACCACAAAGCCTTTAAGCTGCTTATTTGTCAACGTTGTGAAGTATGCTGATCGAGAAACAGTGGATGACTCTAATGCGGTGATGAAAACTGCGTAGAGCAACAATCCTTGAAAAAGAATAAATGGAGGAGCGTTTACAGGTTCCATCACCTCAACCTTCTATGCTTGTTGAAGGCTTCAGCCAAGAGTTTACACACGACCACTTGCGATGTTTTCATTGGTCGACTTACGTAGGGAAAATTTGCGGAGACGTTCGTTTATACTCGCCCACGCAATTAACGCTTTGCAACGTAAATTCATAATTGATTGCCAATACTACAGTGTGGAATGAAAAAGATGCCGATTTTCAATTAACCAAAAAGTGTCGATTGTTCGAGAGAACATTAATCAAACTCCAACAGCGCGGAAATTGAAATTAAGAATACAAAGTTGCACACTGCCAGAGATCTTTTGAGCTTATTTCTTGCTCCCTTAAGAAGAAACAAGCACTCCCCGATTTCTCGACATTTACACGCACCGTAAGGGTTTGCGCAATGTCACAGTTTTGGAAAAAAAAACTACCCATGCTTGCGTATTTATTCCAAATTGCAGGGTTGGATGTAAAATTATTACCTAATTAAGATCATCACCTTAGTGTTGGAAAAGCAAATCTTTCTCATCAAATTGCCTATCATCTTGTAGAAAACTTCCGAGACGTTTGGGCAAGTGTATGCAGTCTAATCGTGATTCATGGTAGCCCTGTGCATTAGCAGCATTTTAATGTGTATTTTAAGTGAATTTGAAGAGAAAGGATTCTTTCCGTAAACTTCAGTTTTTCTTTTTTGTTTCATACAACTTTGTATAATTCTTCTTTCCTTCTCATATTGCTGCACATATTGCTGCATTTTTAGCTGTACTCGCCTTGTACCTGCGAAGAATGTTTTGCAAAATAAAGAGTCCTTGCGCATTTTCGTCCGCTGTAATGGTACTCTGCAGTCGCAAATCCACAATTTATTCACAAACCCCAACAATCGAGATCAGGTCAGATTCACATACACTTCTTAACCTTTGCACGATTCGCTAAATGGAAAATATACGAGCGATTAGTAAACCTGGGAATTTCAAACACTGAATTGTCCTTTTTTTTCAACTAAAGAACTTACATTATGTGGGAGCTTTTGGAAATCCGCGGTCGAACTAATGAAAAACAACAGCAAACATGGCGACTCATTCTCCTCGTGTTCGCTCTAGGACTGCTATGCCTTGTGGGAAGCACATGTCTCCCAACACTAGAATAAAAAATCGTTTAACAGGCGAAAATATTCAATAAAAAGGTAACAACATACTCCACCTCTCCTCTTGCAGTTACTGCTAAGCACTGTTTCAGTTCTGAATTAAGAGTGGTGAAAGAGCGACGTTTGAATCAACAGTCGCATTTCTGTCACACTTAAATGAATTAAATTCGACATAGCAGACGTATGAACCGAGCGCGGGCAATCAATAGATCAATCCATTGAATGATTCATTGAAAATGAAAGCACATGCTAAAAATAATTTGCTTTCTAGAGTACACTACTCTTTATGAATACTTAGGAGAATTAACGCTTGTTTGGGGTCTTCTCGCTAGAACAGTAACGCAGATCATTGATGCAATGATGCGGGAGTGCTTACCCTTTTAAGTAAACACGATAATTTACATTCACCTCTAGAAATCTCCCTTTGTTACCAAATTCAACAGACCTTGGGAAAAACATATTTCGCAACTAGACGCAAAGATCGCAAGTTGATAATACCATGTGTGTTTATGGACTCAGCCTGCATATTTTATCACGACATCTTAAATTCTTCAGAAAATTAATGCAGGCGTAACATTGTAATTGTATTTTAAGTAAAATTGTATTGAAAGAAAACTTTCCCTATAATTCAGTTAACATAAGCCACGTTTCGTGACGTCTGCGATCTCTAATTTACTAAGGACACTGGATGGCACAACTGTTTTATCTGGTGGCTATCATAATACGCTGTAATTTGCATTCTTTCTCAAAACTAATTTTATGGCACCTGTTTTAATATTAAGCCTTCCTGCAGCTGTATAATGAGATAATCGAGCGACGGTGTTTTGCATACTTTTTTTCAAATAAACAATCAATTATCTTCTCCAAAATGAGTTCTTCAGCTTTTCTCAAAGTTGGAGCTGCAATTTTGTCTTTTATCCTTAGTATTTTGTTTGGAGTCAGATCGGCATTGGGTTTTGGTGGCACAGGAGAGTGTTTCCCTAAGGATAGCTGTAATATGTGCAGTTTTAGACATCCGTGAGATGGGAGGTGTTCCTGAAGACACAAATGAAATAATCCTACCTCTGTGAAAAGAGGTGATAGTGGTATTATATTCTTCAGCTTCTGCAATTTTTACGTCTTGTTTCAGTAAAATTGTTCCTCACGTTCTGCCTCCTCTTCTTCTTTAATTTCGTGAACAGAGAACACGATTACTAAGAGCAAACTTCTGGTTGACTGAAAGCATATTCTGAGAAAAGTTTCAGCAATACAATCTCTGATCTCACTGGGCTTTTATGAGACGATCATTGTTTTACTGGTTTATGTGAGTTTGTGACTATTGTTACATGCTAGGAAAGACGTATCGGCATATGTAGTTAACATAAGACACTGAGAATTTGTCAGGCTGAGTATTGACCCTCTCATTATGGAACAATTTGGGGAAGAGAGAGAAATAGGAAAAACACCGAAAAAGGAAAAACACAGTCTGGCTTCCAAAAACGGATATGAAAGTATGAATCGGAGGCCCTGGATAAAAATTCTCGAGGAATTTTACGCAACTGTTCTTACGAAAGACGGGGAAGACTACAAGCTTGATGGCTTTCATGTAATGGTTACTGCTGTCGACCTACAGCCTATACCTAACAGAGAAAGAATACAAACGCTCAATTATTCTCGAAGAGGTTGTAAAAGTTTGAAACGAATTCTTGACGAAAAAGCTCGACATTTTTGCGTGTATATTATTACTAGTAATCGCATGATTATCATATTTTTAATAGACTACAAATTTCACCCGCCCTACAGGCTAATTCGGTTAACCTTTGAAAAATTTATGCGCGCTGATTTATCCCAGATTGCACTGAAAATCATGTCATTACCTATACAAATTTCGTTAATTCAGTTGATCCCTGGCTCAGTACGGTTTTGCGAATTTCGTAAAGCTGCATTTCACGACACCACATTGTATGTGAGTCTACATGTGCGTAGGCGCCAAATTAGTTTCTTCGATCAATGTGGTCCAACATCAGTCTGTTTTTGTGGAAAATTTTAATCCCGAACTCAGCTTGGTTTCGAGGGTCCGTTTTATGTAATAATTACTGGTAAGAAAATAAGCGCGGGATAATGGTCATCACTCTGTCACGGAAAAGCACATCTTTCCCCTCATGATATTAGACGTTCTTTGCAAGCTTAAGTACATTAGAGACCAAACTTAACAACAGGCTAACGAGCTATACGAGTAATTTCTCGAAACAGGAAAGGAGATCTACATGCCGCCAAAATTGTGTTATTGACTAATGTCAGCCAATCCTCTCAGTGCAAGGCGGAAACGAATTTCATTTATATTGTTGACTGCCCATTTACAAAGCTTTAGTACAATGGCAAGGTATTTTGGTTAAGAATAAGACCTACTCCTAACTCAAGACGCGCCGTCATTTTCAAGAGTGAAATGGAAACGTGTGGGCGATCTCACTCGGCCCTCAAAATAAAACCAAAACACCAGTTCAATTAAAAGTGAGTTAGGCATGAAAGGAAAATGTACATGCCTCTCACAAGAATGTCGACAGGCAGTTTTTGCCTTGTCTTGATGGGTTACTCTTAAAGACTTAAATGCTCGAAAGTTTGTGATGAATACTCTTCGATAATTGCCTTCTTTTTTGATCGACTTCAGCTACGAAAATATAGATGACTATTTTTTTGTCGTAGTTTCGCATATAAGCCATGACAGGTGATCTTTTACCAGGTTAATATGAATTGGCTCGTTAGAGAAAACCTGTTTCAGTTATAAATAAGACGCACTTAACATGGTTGATCAAAGGTACTCACTAACAGTAGTCAGTAAAAAGTAAACGGGAAAAGTAGCTCTGAGGCAAAAAGCAGCCACATAAATAAGGACTGATAAGAATTTGGATGAAATATCAAATTTCTTTCTCAAATTTGCATGACAAAATCAGCTGACGCTCACTGGGTAAACTTTGAGCACGTTGCAGTCGTTACGCTTGCGTTAAGTAGCTTAGGGTTTTTTTTAATTTTAGCCTGGGTTTTACGTTTCGTTTCGTTGCAGGGTTTGGTTTCCAAAATCTGTGGTTTGCGAATTGGGAGGTGAAAACATTAGGAGGATGCGTTCTTCAAGAACACGTTGTTAAAGAAATAAATTTAACCATGGGAATTGAGCCAACGGTGACTGTAGATACGAGTGTCATCTGGAAAGTTCTTGTGTATCTGTGAACATTGGCCCACCCGATGAAGACATGAATGATAAAAAATGAAATCGGCGTGACTGTCATAAGACACGACAGCGAAAACAGGACTTTGGTGGACGGATATGAACCCACGGAATCTATTCTCATTTCTCAACTGGTGAGCCTCATCAACGTGTCCCTGCACTGTGAGCAGTTCATCAAGTACGAGTTCAGAGGATCTACATTGGAACATGGCTTTTGGGTTTCACATGATTCAATAGAAATGACATTCTGGAGTGGTGCGCCACCTGAATATCAGGTGGAAGTTACACTGAAGCTCGAATTTGTTCTTACGAGATTGGGTGTTCTGTGGCCCCTCCTACTAATTCATAACACATAATTCCCCATCCAGGGATATGTTTCAGTGGCATTTTGATGATACCCACTTACGCTCGAAAGTGGAGGAGCTTTGAGAGTTTAGATGGCTGAATCGATATCTTTCTCATACAAAAAAATTCCTCATACAACTTGGCCGATTTCTCACTTAACGTTTCATTTCTTTTCACAATTTTATCAAAATCTTGCAGTGACTTAAAGAAGCTTTAACCCAAGACAACAAGTGGAATCTGTCTGATTGATCCTGATGGTGAACGAGGATTGCTACCTTTCACGTCACATCTGACATGAGTCACGACAGCGAGAACAGGACATTGGTAGACGCATATGTAGCCGGGGGATCCTACTCTCGCAACATATACTACAAAGGAGCGAACATCTCTCAACTAGTGAGTCTCATCAACATTTCCCAACAGTGTGAGCAGTTTATCAAGTACGAGTGCCTCGATTCTACAATGCATGATGCTTTCTAGGTGTCACATAATGCAATAGAACTATTGGGGCGGAGCAGTTCTTGATCCAGATAGTCCTATGAAGTGGCACATGCGGAATGAACAACACCTGTCCAAAAAAAGAGAAAGTTTGTAACTTTTTTACAGGTGAAAGAAACTGGCATAAAAATTGTGGTCTCCTCATTGAAAAGACAAACCTACCAGTTAAACAGCTGGAGTTTTGAGATACAGGTACTGACGAGATAACGAATATCGACGAAAAGGGCTACCATACCTAAGGAAAAATTTAAGTGTTATGGAATCCAGTGACTTTGTAAGATAACATCAGCGAGATAGTCTACCAAAATCAGTGCTGCTTTTGCTTTCCTTCCTAATTGATTTACCTATTTATTCACTTAATTTTGAAATATTTGTCATGGAAGCGTACCATCTATTAAAGTAGTCATGATTTGGTAAGCACAGAAAATGTCACCTTCAAACAATACTGACCCAGGTGAAAAAGTTATTCTGCGGCGACATGCATTGTTGTATAGAGTGAAATTCGATTGTATGTGGAGTCATGTGAGAGCACTGAGTTCGTGATGTTTAGTGCAGATGTAAATGACGCTGTACTGAGATACTTACCTAAGTGTATTGATAAAAATTGATTTATTTCAATCAATCATAAATATTTAATCTAAAATGTCTTAACAGTTTATATAGGTCAAATAGATCTTCCTTTACTAGCTGTGAAAGACAAAGTTTACAAGAAAGATTTTCTTTCAAGACTTTAAGATGCCTAATTTTTTAAAATTTAATTAAATCCCAAATAGCCACGTTATGGAAAAATGGATCATTTCTGAATGATTAGGCGGTTCTCCTATAGTGTTTGTGTAAATAGTACTAACAATTGCTTTAAAAAAGGCAAACTTTCATTGTAACTCAAGCAAATGTAATAAGTATCGATGATTTAAGAAGAATAATAAAATTTTATCGTCAGTGACCGTACTATATATAGAGAAAGTGTATGTAGTCCAATTGTGAATAGCGAAAGTCGATCCTAGTATCCCGCGTGTAAACGTTTTATCAAACTTGATACTTGCCATCTTTAACACCTGTAATTTCAAGTCGGACACCTGTAACCTGGACTTGCAACGATGTTTATTAAACTCATTTTCGTCTAGACTTGAAAATACAATGGTCCGAATTGTAGATTACAGGTGTAAATATTTTATTGTATGTTTTTCCTTGAAAACTCTGAGAAAAATCGAAGCTTGTTAAAGGGCGAAAGAAAGGAGGTGGCGGTATCGAGGACTTCATAGTGGCAAACAGGAGCATATAGGAGTTATATGCTTCCGTGAATCAAAGTGGCTGGGAGCTACTAAACTCGGAACATTAGTTGGGTAAAACTGAGATATCAAGTCCAACCGAGTGCATTTCGCATTTTTCTCTAAAAAAATTAGAGTGTAAGGAAAATCCTCCTCTATTTCAGTCCTATGGAGGGCATCTATGAGGAGGAGAACTGGGTATGACTTTTTCAGGCTCCTGACTCCTTCCTCGGCCAATATGGCGGCTGAAATTTGTGTCTTTTTACTAGTTTTCGCTGATTGTGATTGAATGATATTGGAGAATCATGCATTTTCATCTCCCAAGAATCAAGATTAGTGCCGCTAGGAAGAATTTTGCAAGGTTACTTTGCTCTGCGTCAAGAATCGGAGACAATTTCTCTGACGAAACTGAGGTACGAGAGAAATTTAGAGTGCTGGGGACCGGTGATGTGACTCTATCTAAGCTAACAGGGAATAACAAAGGAGTTGCAGTGATATCTCTTACCAATCCTACAAGAAAAAATGCACTTACAGGGTACATGATGGTTAAACTTGCAGAAGTAGTTGACGAGCTTGAGCAATGGCAGCATGGAAAAGCTGTTGTTTTGCATGGCAGTGAAGGGTCTTTTTGTTCAGGGGCTGATTTGAGTGTGATAAAGGCGATCAATACCCCAGAAGAAGGACAATTAATGTGTGCTTTTATGCAAAGAACTCTGAGTCGCCTGGGAAGACTTCCTCTTGTCAGCGTGGCAGCTATTGGAGGAAGAGCGTTTGGTGGAGGAGCTGAGGTAAGTAGTTTAAATGCTAAAGAGGGCAGCTTAAAGGCAGTCATACCAAAACGCTGAACGCAGATCGTGCAGGCAACGCAGACCGTGCACACCGTGTAGACCGCACTTTGTTCGCGGGAGAATTTCGACTGTTACAGCTCGCGAGACACTGACAAATTCATTCATAACCTATCACGCAAACGACTCCAATTTCACCAGTATTTTGCGGTTTTTTTCTTTTCTGCCTGAAAAAAAATTACGTTTTCTCACTTGTAAAATTTGATTTTACGTCTCGGTGGGCGTTAAAAGGAAGTAAAAAAAAAACTTTGCTGGGAACTGGTTTTGATTGGGTGACCAGCAGTAATAAACAGCAAACGAGTGCCTTTTGATTTCTGCTCCCACTCCCGCCCTCTCCCGATCCCATTTCTCCCGGGCTCCAGCCCCCCTGTCCCCCTCCACTCTTGAGTACTGATTAAATATCATCCAAAAACATATTCAGAGACCCTAATAAGAAACTATTTTGCCTCAAGTTATTTGTTTGTTTTTCGGTTGGTACAAAGAATGAAACTATCTCCCATTGGTGAGATGAACGGATCATCTGATGATGTTTCTTTCTAGGGTATGACTAATGGACGTAACTGAGGTAAAGAGGATCATGAATTGTTGAGTGCTTTGCTGACCAGACTGCATAGTTCTTCTTGTTGATAATTTGGTGTCAAGCAAATCTTATCTTCTTCCTTCACCAGTTATCATTAGCATGTGACTTCAGACTCATGTCACAGGATGCAGAGATCAGGTTTGTTCAGGTCAAGATGGGCTTGTCACCAGGGTGGGGTGGTGGTGCAAGGCTTGTCAGGTTACTAGGGAAACAGAAAGCACTGCAGCTACTGGGAAGAGGAGAAAAGGTTACCCTACCACATGCACTTCAACTGGGACTGGTTGATGATGAGCTACCAAATACAAAGGTAATTACTGATACTTTCTCTACCGATATTATATCTGTTTCATTTTAATAATAACCTTACTTTTACCTTGATATTTAAGATCTTGTAATGATTAACACAGCAATTAAATGATCTGGTATGTGTACGCATTGTTATGGCAAGGTTGAGTATGTTAGGGCTGTCAGAATCAAACCAAGTTGTCTCACAAGAGTTGTAAACACACTCACAAGCCAGCAAGTCAAGGTGTTTTAAAACTGTATAATGTTTTTTTGTCTGTTTTAGTTTCCATTTACATATCCTATGAACATTTCAATGTTTGTGTGGTTATTTTGTATGGTAGCAGTTGTCTATTAAGTGTTTTCCTGTGAAATGTTGTGCAGACAATAAACTGACAGACAGCCAGCCAGCCAATATTGATCTCATAGCTCATACTTGACATTTGACAGTTTTACTGTAATCAAAATGTGGGAGGTACCTGTTGTTTGGGATCATGCAAAAGGATACTGTGGGGAGAGGGCTCACCTCCTCCTCCCCCCCCCCTACTGTGGTACAGACTTGATTCTCAAACTTGGCATCACACAAAGATAGAGTTTGTTGTTGGATCTTGCCCTTGCACATAGTTTTTCCGTCAGCCATGAAAACCAGCATTCCAAATTTTAATTTTATTTGAGCTACTTAATGGATGATCAAGTGATAATTCTAATGTAGTGATCCCATATTGAGTGGCAAAGTATGACGTCACGTTGTCATGACCGCATTTTTTTCAGTTCTAAACAAACTGTTCTATCCAATATGGCGGACGCAAGCGTCATGTGAAGCTCCGTTTTGCAGACTTTGAACTCCTTGTTTGACGCTCGTGGTACATTCAAGTTATGCTGGAAGTAGAAGGATAAGGCCATAATATCTTGCAGAATCTAAAATATTGGAGAATTAGGCGAAATGGTTCAGTGTTTCGCACCCGAATGTAATCACCAGTCTGAGAGTCATTGCTGTCGCTTCTTTGCATTCCCGAGCAAAGAAAAGAAAAAATCTGAGTATGATCGATGGAGAAGATTATTAAGGTTTGTATTTTAACTTACATATATACTGTAAAACCAGAATATCGCAGCTAAACTAAAGTATTGTGGCTTTCGGACTAATAAACATGGTACTTGTTGGATTGACGCTTGTTTCCTTCGATTTACTTCTAACAAAATCCAACTCTGATCTAAATACATTCCACATCTCTATATGTTTCAACAGGAGAGAAGATCGAGAACCAAGCAAACACAGCCGTGTTTGCAGCTGCCATTTCAGAAATGGCGAGAAGGTATTTGGGCCAGAGATTTTTAAGCACAACGAAGGAAAACTTTTCCCTTCTAGCAGTAAACCGCCACCAAAGAAGAAGAAGAAATTGGAAAAAAGTACAGATGGAAAGGAATTAGTCGACATCGAAAAAATGAGAGAAGCCTTGCAGAGCAACGAAAGTGAAGATCAAGAACGGGACGTACTCAACGATTTAACTGCTTCGGAGATAATCCTTGAAGCAGAAGTAAAGCAGCTGAGAAATGACCTTCAACAACATGAAGAGAAGTCAAAATATTTTAGAGAAAAATACTCAGTGTCTACGTTAAGTGACGATGTAATACGCATGGAAACCGGTCTTCCAACTAAGCAAGTATTTGATGTAGTTGTACTTTATACTTTAAGATTCAAAGACTCAATAATATATTTTCATGGCTGGAAGGTGGAATCAATAAGTTTTGAAGACCAGATATTCATAACTTTAATAAAGATTAGACAGAATTACACGAACCTTCATATAGCTCAGTTATTTTCATGCAGTGAAACTACTATATCTAATATTGTCATTACATTTATTCATCTCTTGCACGAGATTTTGTTCACTTTTTTGATGTCAACAGTACCTTCTAGGGAGAAAAATAAGACTTGTTTGCCGTCATCATTTACACAGTTCAGTTCTTGTAAGATCATAATAGATTGCACAGACATTGAAGTTGCAACCCCTGGCCTAATGAGTCATCAAAGTGCAACTTATTCTTCATACAGAGGTATGAATTCATTTAAAGTACTCGTTGGTGTGGCACCTAATGGGGTCATAACATATGTTTCTAACCTTTACCCTGGATCAACTTCAGATAAGGCTATAGTGGAAATGTCTGGTTTTTTGAAACACCTTTATCCAGGAGATCTTGTTCTTGCTGACAAGGGCTTTCTAATCCAAGATATAGTTCCGAGTGGTGTGTCTGTAAATATTCCCCCATTCTTAAACAATGGTAAATTTACTGAAAATGAAATAAAAGTAACTAAGTCGATTGCCAAATGCAGAATCCATGTAGAGAGGGCTAACGCCAGGTTGAAGGATTTTAAGATTTTAAGTTTTATTCCCTCTTACCTAAGATGCTATTCTCAAAAAATTTTTCAGCTTTGTGCTGCTCTTGTTAATTTGCAGTTTCCGTTAATCAAGGAAGGTTGTACAAATGTATTTTTTGAGTAGAAAATTCTCAAGAGAGGCTCAAGTCATGTTTTCGATGACTACAAAGATTCAATAGTTACAGTAATAAAAAGTCTAAGTTATGGCAATTTCTTCAATTCTTTTTTTTCTGCTTTTTGCTCTTTACTTAGGGTGTGATTCTTACTTTCAATTGTTCTACAGAGTTGAACAGTAACATTATTTTTTAATTTCTCATTTCCACATAAGGTAGAATAAATATAAAGAGTACAAGTGTATATGTCTCCTCTTATGTATTCACACTTATAATAATTCCCCCTCAATCATTTTAGGGTAGTAATGATGGAAATAAAAGTTTCTTAGAATATCAAGATTAGGTTTCCATTCCTCGTCTCTATGAATGACCAAAGTTACGTGGCCCTTGACAGTCCACACAACAAAATAACAATACATTCTGTTTGTGAGATGGAGCTGTCCTTGAATTTGATGCCAATACCCAGACTTGTGATCCCTCTTAAGCTCAATTTTGTCCTTTCGCTTCTCCAAATAGAATGATTCTGATTCTATGACTTCCTCTATGGTTGAATTCCTAAAGGTATATGGGCATTTTACTTCCAAAATACCTTTTTGATCAACTAGACCATCAGGTGTGGCACCAAGAATACCTGACTCTTCAAACCAAATTCCTGTTGGTTCAACTTTTAAACAATTTGACATCTCAAATGCATTCACAGCTTCTTTTTCATTGTTGACTCCCCATGTGATGGCTTTGACTCCAGATAAATCATACTCGCCCATGAGTCTTTTCAAGAGTGATTGTGAAACTCTCTTGGCTGCTAAGACAGGACCAAAATTACTAGCTGTGAGTCTTCCCTTTCTAAGCATTGACCATGCTGGATTCTCTCTTTGACCCACTGTGAGTTTTGCTATTTCTTGTATAGTACTACTTTGAATTTTGCATTTTTCCTTAAAAAAAGAGAGCTGATCTTCCTTTCCATGGGCTTGAAGGAAGCCATCAGAATAAATTATTTCTTCGATTGTAAGCATTGGTAACGTCACCGGTTCAGGTTCAGGGCTCAGAATCCACCATAGTCCTGTGAACTTTCCATATTTACATAACGATCGGTAAATGGATGAACGATCTGCTTGCGTAGGTTCTCTCGATAGAGCACAGTACTGTTTCGGAGGAGGAAACATCTCAGTGACGTCCCGAACTGCAGGGCAAGTTGGCTTTTTTGGCTTGTTCCATCGACATTCGATGTCCGTACGACTAACATGATGTATGGCGTAAATGAACACAGCTGCGGCATGACTGCACTTGAAAGCGCCCCTAGGACATTCACACTCTGTCGACTTGATATTCAAGTTACTATCTACGTATATCTAAAGTAGAAGAAGAAAAATTTTTATTCTTTTAGTGATTTTATTGGTTGTAAATAGCTCTCAGGCGTTCTCAGCGCTCCCAACGAACAGCCATCGAACGGATCCTATTTTAGAGGCGCTAAGAGCTATACTTTATGAAGTCAATATCATATACATCGGAGCCTATAATTTAGATATTAAAGCTATTGAGTAGCTTTTATAATTGATCTAATGATTCCCAACCGATTCACAAAATATAAACATAAACATACAAGAGAGCTTACGTACCGTAACCTCGTAGACTTTTGATCTCATACTAGCGTGAACTTTGCCCCTAAGAATGCCTTGATTATACATAAAACATTCTATATGATCAGATTTGACGTGGTTCTCCCCTTTTGCGATAGATTTCTTTTCATCTTCGAAGTAAGATAGCAAAGAAGAGATTGAAAATAAGGTCATGATTAATATGGCGCCATACACAACGACACCTCAGCGTTTGTTTAGAACTGAGAAAAATGCTGTCATGGAAACGTGACGTCATGGCTTTGCTACTCTATTTTCTCATGTTATTATTTCTCTTGATATTGCATCTTAAAAAAATGATCAGTTTAAGCGCAGATCTCAGGTTTAGTCAGTGGAGTGGTAGCCCAACATTCAGCATAGAATTGTATAGAACAATCCTTTTTTTGTAATTTTGAACCCATCACTTTGTTGAAAAACTACCTCTATAAAAAGTCACGAGAACAAAGAACTACCATGAAATTGTTGGGGAACCTTAAACCAAAGGTATGCTGTGGTATACTAACTGTGCCATTCCACCCACAGAACCTAAATCTGTAGAAGCACAGTATTTGTTTTCATCCTCTTGCTGAAGAAGCTTGAGTTCATTTAAGCATTGTTAGTTAAATAAAAAAATAAATATGTTGCATTTTTATATCCTACAAATTAAAAAATCATAGTTAATTACAAGTTCTTTTCTTATAGGATGTGGTTACTGGAAGTTGCAACTGGTTGTCAGAGTTCCTAGCAGCAGACACTTCAGTTCTGAGAGCTATTAAGAATGTTGTATCAATAGGAGACAACTCAAGGCTTAAAGATGAACTGGACATTGAGAGGTAGGTTTCTATGTCAATGTGTACAAGTTGACATGATTGTTATTGTAAGGAAGTGATAGTTAAAACAGAATCATTTCCACTCAAAGTCACATGTACCAAGGAATAAGAACATCATATTACACACAAGCTTATGTTGGTGGTTGTATTTTATAACTACCAAGTAAATAAACAAGTCAAATCTCAACAGGTGTTTACTAAGAACAAGCTTTCAAGTCCCCTTAATCCAAGATATCTATTGCAATTAATGCTAGTTGTATTTCTAAGCACATTTTTGTACATTGGGTGCACAGTTATAGCATAAAATGGAAAACCTCAATTCTGTGGAACCTGACATTAAGCAGTCACCCTTTGGGAATGCCAGGTTTGACTGTAAATGACTATTCATGTAGAAATTCCATTATTCAATACCATTAGGTGCTGAATAGTATAATAATGATAATATTAGGATTATCATAATGAAATTTTCCCAGATGGTAATAATATCAATGTTAGTATTTCATTTTATTGCAGATCAATTTTTTCAACATTATTTGGAGCAGAAGCTAATAGGAAAGCTTTGGAAAATTCAAGAAAACACAAATAGCATAATGTTTTGTAAATGAAGTAATTTAAATCCAATTAAATTGTTATCAAAAGTAGTTTTATTTCAAAGGTGTGTTCGTCCCTTCACTTTGAAGAGTGAGAGAGAGATAAAGAGTGTATGTAACTCAAGCATATACATCAGAAGCTTTTGTTCTGATTAATGTCCAAACATGTCAGACTTCCTGCAAAACCTCCATGCGTATCGCTAAAAATGTACACATCAGTAAGTTCTATAAAATTAAAAATACACATACCATAATGTTACTATAATTATAATATACCAGTACGTAAAATTAAATTGAACTATAAGGTGAGGAACTGATTTAGACAAATGTTTGTATTTTGAAGCCTTTTATTTGTCCTCATACAAACTTAGGTCAAAATAACTTCTTCCAATTTGCAAAAAGAATGTATTTATTTTACAGAATTAAAATAACCATAGCTGTAACACCTTTGATGTTTCCATTGTAGTTTACCAATATGTTCATGTATCTCACATGAGTCTAACTCGATGATTCCCAGTTGTAATTGAAAATAAAAAATCTGAGGATGTCTAGCTAGACTGATGAAGCAACAATAAGTGCAAGAAGTAAAGCATTTTGATGCTGATGTTTGCTTCCACCCATCACGACATCATAACCAGAGGAAATGATTCTCTTCAGTCCTACATGTGATGATACAGCTCCCGATATCACTTTGAGAAAACTTGACAGCACTTGGAAACATTTTTCAGGAATCTGTCTTTTTGCAATTCTTTTCTGATACCAATTTAACTCTCAGTGCCTTTTTCAGTATCTTCAGCTTCCTCATCTTTTTCTGCCTCGTCCAAAGCATCTAAGGTTAGAGCTCCCACAGCAAGAGCCTCACGGTTCCTTGCTGCTGTAACCAGGCTGCGAGGATGTGCTGGAAGAATTCCAGCCTTATGAAGAGAAATTAGTTTGTTTCTGATAAGTTAAAATACTCTGTTGACATTTAATTGTACTATTGAGTTAATGTCAGTGATAGTTTGGGTGATAAGTCCACACCTTTTCAAAGACTTCTAGTACAGAACAAATGGTGCACGACATGCTAAGAAGTATTATTAGACCGATATAGATGAAATACAGGAATTTCTCTTTTTCAAAAAAAATGATGTCGTCACTGTATAAGGGAAAATACTGAACTAATACATATAAATAAGTAGCACATCATGGTAACCAGATTTACTGATCCATTGGTAAAGGGGCCAACAGATTGAAACAGACCAAAGATGATTGACTAATGCCACTTGAGTCTTGCAGCCCATTGCATCACAGCTAGAATGACCAATTGGTTTACACAAACTGGACTTAGTACATGTGACTTACATCAACTATTCACCAGACTCTGATGATGACTTTCACACAGGTTGTTGAAATGACAGTCACCACTATTAACAAGAGTCCTTCCCAGGACTACACTCACCCAGACAATCAGACTTCACTATAAAATGTTTTCCCCACATTCAAACCATTTACTGTATCATGGTGATTTTACTTTTCACTGAGAATTTTTTTCATTTATCGATATTTCCTTGATGAATTCAACTTTTTGCACAAAGAAGGGTAAATATTTTTCAAAGAGTGCTTGTTTTATTCTCATGTGAAAGTTGAAGTTGTGTGAGCTGAGTTTACATGCAGGTGATCTAGTATGTATTCAGTCCTCTTAAAAAGTGTTTAAAATTGTTTTAGATTGATATATCAGTATCAGTATAATAATAGTCAGTCTGCCTGTGGATACGAATTTATCTTCTAGTGATAAAAAAAAATCTCTTACAGAAAAGAAATAAATATGCAACCACTGTCATGCAATATCCTTACTCAAGACTCAAGCCCCAGAATAATATACCCCAATTTGGTCACATGCCCATTTGGGCTAAATACAGGAGTGCTGTGGCCAAGAATTATGTACCCAGGAAAAACCTGGCTCAAGGGGGAAGAACTTATTTCAAGCCAAAATTTGTCATCAACTTACCAGGCCTAATAAAATGGCCACTGGTCGGGAAGGTCTAGCTCCAACTGATAACCAGTATCTGAAAAAAATGCATTAAAGAGGATATCACGACCACATTGAAATTTCTGGTGTACTCACTACTTGAAAGGTATGGAGAGGGTATAGACAAAAGCTTATAAGCTTCTGATATGGATCAATAATATTAAATAAAAATTCAGCGCATTTTTATAGACCTTACCTTATTCTGTCCATATTTAGGCTCACTAGCTTTTCATTTCGAGTGTTTGGCAAAGGATCATAAGTTCCCACCTAGGAATATGATTTCCACATTTCAATGAAAGCGCAAATACAAAATTGCACCGACAACAGTTCCAATCCAGGCATGTACATCGACACACAACCATGTAATTTTCCCCGTCTTCAAGGAACTTTTTTCCTTTTAACTAAAGTACGATATATACCTGCTCAAGAGCTCCATAGTTTCGGGGTCGTTTCCTGTTCGTTGCCACAATATGAAAGAAAGGTCTGTTCTTGCAGCCATAAAGAGCGAAACGCAACGTAACGATAGTTTTAAGCTTCTTCATGTTCAGCGGGAAGGATGGCCGATTACAAGAAATTTACCAGGCTTTCCCTAAGTAAACGCGTAGGATCTGGTAGGAGTAGAACCCAGACTCTTTCTAAACGGAGAAAACAATATGGCGGCGGATGTGACACTTCGAACGTCCGTTGTAGAGATGTAGGTAAATTTACTTCAATGTCATGAAAGGAGCAATGAAATTCAGAGATAACTGTGCGTTACAAGTTCTTGATGGAGGGTAAAAGTAATTCTTCGAGAATTTCTTCGAAGACTTCTCAGGTATTCCACTGTATGGCATGCATCATCATGATGCCAGTTGTTTAATTTGCCGTATGTAGAGTTGATTTTTAAGAGTTCTTTAGATCATTAAGCTTACTCTTAAAGAATTTAATGTTTTTTTTTTTATTTTAACTAGGTTTTAGTGCAGCCTCTGGATGATTCAAAAATAAGAAATTTGCTGCATACTTTAGAGGATTTAGTGAAATCATCTCTTGGACCTTCTGGCAGGTTGTTGTTTTTTTCACATTGCATTTGTGTCTGGAAAGTCAACTATTTAGTATTCCTGCCAAAGTTCTTTTAATCAAATGCGAGTGATTTACCCCTAAACATCTACCCAGCTCGGCTCAGCTGAGTGCTTTTTTGGGTCATTGAAAAGTACAAAGTGTGGACAAGGAACTTGGGACTGTGGACTACGTGGACTACCATTTAGTACCGTCCTTAAACATACTTTTTGGGAATGAGATATTAAGAAAATCAACAATGTTGTTTTTGTTTCTAGATTCCTCTTTTGTGATCTGCACAATGCTTAAGATTTTAATTCTGTAACATCAAAATGTGGTTCATGTTCTGCATCTGGTCCACAGTTCCCAGTCCATGATTTAGAAAATATATTTTTTAAGGTGGAGCTTGAACAATGTTGTTATGTTGATATTTTCTCCAACCTTGCTTATTACTTTGGTATTTATCATCAATAATGAATTCTGTACATCACCTTTGCAGACTAAAGTTCTTTCAGACATCTGGAGGTGGTCATGTTACTGTAACATCATCATCGAGCAAAATTCTTCATAGTTTGTCTGGGTTGTCACATCCTATATCAAGGTTGATTCTCTCTGCTGTAAGAGGGCATCTAGATGCCTATAATGATGGTGGTTTGAGGACAGCATTGCTTATGTTAAGGTAACCCTCTGGCTTAAAATCTACAGCAAAAAGATCACATTTTAAGATCTCATAAGTAATTCTCCTTACTGTCTGCCAAACAATTCTTATTATGTTAGTTTGGAGAATTAAGTATTGGATCAATTGGTAATTCCATAATTGGTACTTTTCTTAATTCTCATCACTTGTCTACATGATATTGTATAGATATAGTAAGAAGAAATTCTGTCTTGGTCACTTATGGGAGTTGAAGGTTAAGCCCTTGTCATTTATTAGGTCATGCTGACTGCAGGCTAGTGTATTTACCTCATATGGTTATATTTACTGTACAATGTACATTTTTTTAATGTAATCTTTTTCAAATTAACTCAATTTTATTAGCTTGATACAATCAGCCATTGACATGCAAATTCCAAGAGTGCTAGTGACACAGATCTTTGAACATTCTCTGGAAGTCTTGTCTGATCACCTTGAATCATGTCACTGGAAAATGAAGATGGATATTGGACACATGAAAAGCATGATGTCTGTTGTGAACAGTATTATTGGAACCAAATCTGCTTGTCATCTTAGTGAATCAGAAAAGCAATATATCAGTGTGTTACTGATCAAGGTAGGATAGTTGATAAGTCTTTCTTCATGTACAGTACTTTTTGTTGCATAACAATAAACTGATTGATATGGATTAATTTTATTAATAATTGTCAATTGTAGTTATACTTCCTAATTATGGAAGCCTATAGTCAATATTTTATTAAGGAAATCACCTATAGGATAGAAAGATACAGTACTGTAGGATTATGTACCTCTAGTACTGAGGCATGAAGAAAGCTACTTGATATATTGCATTCAGGAAAGAACTACATGTACTCTGCAGCCAGGCTACATGTATATACTGAAGTTTATCATCAGTTACACAACCTGACAAATAAAAAGAATATTTTTCCATGCACCAAATGATTGACATAGTTAGAACAGATTCAAAAGGATGATTGTTAATGAAATTTATTTTTGTATTTACATTTATCTGTCATGTTTTGATTTTAGGCTTTTCTCCAATCTTTGCCAAGTAAGACATGTAAAGATTCTTCCTGTTCACCTTTGGCACCTCTTCCAGTCCAAATAGTAACTTGTGAGGGAGATCCTGTGAATGAATCAAAAATTTTACTAGGTGTCCTTTTACAAGCCCCTGATATTCCTACCTTTCGACAAAACAAGACCCTTGTAAGCCCTGCTGCCAAGGTTGCTTTATACAATGTATCAATGGCAGGAGACACTGATGAATGGTTCAGTGATAGTGTGAAGACAGAGGCAACAATGTTCAGGCATGATGCTAACATAGAAAGTGCAACTGTGCGTCAAATGCTAAAGGTTGCTGATTGGTTGATTAGTACTGGGGTGGCTGTTATTGCTTGCCAGAAGTGTGTACATCCTGCAGTCAAGCAATATTTGCGAGATAAGGTTTGCATTTTTTCTTTAGTCTCGAGTAAAAACAAAGTTTTGATTTGAACTTTGTGGATGAGTATTCATTGATATATACATTTTCTGGTTTTTTTTACTTGCTGAGGCTTGTGAAGCTTAAGCACTGGTAATGAATTACTTTAAATACTTAAAATAACCTCAAGAGATATCAGCATTTATTTAAGGGTGGTGCTTGTTTAATTTTTTCCAAATCTTGGCCAGACAAAATGTTTTTTTTTTCTGCAATATGAAATCTGTATACTAACAACAGCACAGACTGAGAGTGTGTTACAAAGCTTATCCATAAGTTGTGGTCACATAGCACAGCTAGTGCTCACAGTTACCTTAATTCCAAACTCTAGCATGTTCACAAACTGAGAAAGTATGGTGATATGTGCAAATTATAAACTGCAATATAATTATACTCTTTAAGAGTGTGGCAAACATGATTACTGAAGAAAAAGAATAAGAAAAACAAAATCAGGGGAAAGAGAGAGGGGGGTTGCCAGAAAAAGGGTTCTTCTTAAAAATTTGATATGTTAGTAGAGGTGCCTATTAAATGAGGGGTGCTAATTTATGAGAATTTACGGGTGAGAATTTACGCTAAAAGAGTTTCAAAACTCTTTTTCATTTCTATTTTAAATACCAGTTTGTGTAGGTCACAATACTGCGGGATTGGCTTGATGTAACACAAAGTCATCAAGTGTAACTCAATTTTGTCCTTGTTTGAATTTTTTAAGGGTGCTTTGGTGATTGATCGTGTCTCGATTGTTCACATTACGGCTGTACAGAGATTGACTGGGGCCGTACTCTTGAGCACTTTCACCATGGACATTCCTGTGTCAAACTTTGGACAACTGGAGAGGATTGAACATATGGTGTTAAATAACAAGAGGTCTGTTTGAGTTTATCCTCTGTCACAACATGTATGGACTGGAAGTGAACCACTAACATCATCATTATTAGTAATATTAGTATGTCATGCTTAAGTTTATTTCTCATCATCCTGCTGCCATCATTACCATCTGTTTAATTTCTTGTGGATCTTGATATGGCTTCACTTGGCCAGGGTTGTCAAAAAAGATTTTGAGTAAGCAGACTGTGATACAAAGTAGGCTGCAGAATGTCATGGCTCCATGATGAAAATTGAGCCACAAGCATTTGATATAACTGGCATGTTTTTTAGAGCAGTTTTTCTGAGAAATGCACCAGTTGCCAACTTATTTTAACAACCCTGCATGCCTTTTTTTCTGTTACCAAGTCTTTGCTTGGCCTTCAGCTATCAATTAGACAACAAACTAAGCAGGTTTTTACTTTTTATTCAAATGACTCATCTTAAAAAACAAATGCTCATAAACCATAATCTACAACAATTGTACACATGATGCTCACTTTCTATCTAGAGAAATGAAAAAATGTTGGCTTTCAGTAATGTGATTTCTTTGTGCACAGCTACATTCATCTGTTTCCTCAACCATCATTAAAATCCTCTCCTGTGTGCACTCTTGTGCTGTGTGCACCAGATGAAACTTCCCTTGAGGAGCTCAAGACAGTTTGCCAAGCATCCATCATTGCATTACATGAGACACTTAAACAACCATATGTCTTTCCTGGTGCTGGCTGTCTGGACACACACTTAGCATCAGTGCTAAGAATGTATGGGAAAAACTGTAGTTCAGAGAAATCCAGAGATCTTGGCTGCTCTAAAGGTAAAAAGTTTGACATTCTTACATAGTTTGGTAACATTCTATTGGAGATTTGCAGCAACCACTTTATCCACTCAAATTCCTTAGTGTGAAAATGGCTTGTTGAAGAATACTTGTTATTTTTGATTATTACAGAATGATATACAATCATGTAAATTGTTCAAAAAGTTTTTCTAATCTCCCACATTTCTGCCTAAGGTTTTCCTTTAAGGTGCATTCAAGTTTCATCATGATGAAATTCATTTTAAATATTAGTTCATAACATTGCAGCATTTTTAGACTGTATCTTTGCAAATGTTCTCTTAACTCTAGAAATGTTGTTTCTTAGGTCAGATAATTTCTGTTATCAACAATGTAGCCCTCTGCTTGGAATCCTTAGCCAAGTGCCTAGAACATGACGGTGGGATTGAGATTACTGACTCAGCCAATCACCATCATTGGAGTCTTTCTCCTGGAGCACTGGAACTGAAACCCAGCATGCCTTACTGCATGTGTGGATTGGTGTCACATGACCATTCATTGGAGTGGAGCATGATGGGAGAAATGATCACAAATACCTCATTTGGTAATGGGGATAAGTGTTGCACTGGGAATAGTAACAAACTATTTGACAATGTTGTTGTGGATATTTACTCAATGAAGATAAATTCATACAGAATTGCATTTGAAACTGCTAATGCTATACTAAGAATTCAATGTATAGTAAATAGTAATGTGGTGTAAATATTATAATAGTAATTTGGTGGTAACATGATGACATGAAGATAAAAACAAAATTTACAATATAAAATCTAAACCTAGCACAACTGAGTAGTTTGCTTAATGCTGTTGTCTTACCATTTAACCCTTAACTTCCAGAAGTGATTAATGTGTTACTTCTCTCTATAATATCCATACATTATCTAGCAAACGGGTAATGAGAATACTCAGACTTATCAAGTAGAAGTGGTTATCTTAATCTAACACCAAATTCTTGTAACTAATCTACAACGAAATGTTTAGCAGCCAGAGCAGAGGATTAACAATCAGATATTGGGAGCTAAAGAGTTACAGATGATAACATAACACATCCCAACAGACACAATGTAAAGATAATCAACTAAAATTCAACATTTAAGGTTTTAGATATTTATTTTTAAATAGTTACTGTTAAAATTTATTGACTTTCTACTCTAGTGATTATGTTTCATTTTTTACAAAGAAATTTTCTCTATATTTGGAAGCATTTAAAACACTCAAAGAGCAGAGGAAACGAGACACAAGATTATCTTCCCCACTACCTGTCCTTCATCTGAAGGTAGAGACGTGCGTGGAGGAAGAACTACGGGTTTTTAAATAAGAGGCATTCCATATGACGACACCGGAAGTTCGTGTTGGAATGGCACAATCGTTGGTCAGCGGATAACCTTAACTTCCGGTTGATCTTTTCTTTTCGTAGCATACGACAGCTGTTGAGTTTTATTTGGCGGTTGTACAAATATTTGTGCGTTATTTATGCATCATGGTCGTGGTGAATTAGTGAAGAAGCTTAGGAAAGCCTTAAAATAATTTATCACTGAGCTAAATGTAATACTTTTGACGCGGATAACACATGACGAGGCGATGCAACAGTCAAGTGTCGACCACGGAGAACGGGGAATTGAACATTCGTCCTCGACAGTTTCTAAAATTGGCTCTTGTGATCGGATTTATGATCGCAGTTGCTCTCATTGCTTTGTACTACAGGAACTTTTTGATAATTTTGATTATCATAGCCGTGTGGATCTCTTAACCAGCGAAGGAAACACGTCCGTAGATGCTTCACATTTGAAGATTCTCCGTTATATTGGACGACACTGTGGATGGCTTTTCAATTCGATACTGTCTTGTTTCGCCGTTCAAGTTTCAATTACGGTACTCCAGGTTGTATACTCTTGGTCGCAACAATTCGTTTTGGTCTTGAACGATCTATTTGTTTCAGACATGCCCATGGAGCAGCTAAAAAGAACGAACTATCGATTGGGTAACCCCGAAGTGATATGAAGTGCGTCTAGTCACTATGGAGTTTTCGCCTTCCCTCAGGAATGAAACTCTGTAATTAGCGTAAACAAAAAGGGACATGAAATAAATTATGAATTCATGTATCACTTTCAAAAGTAGTTACTTAGAGATTTCAATGAACGGTGGCTTCTCGAGAACTTTTTTGAATGAGGTTGACAGTGCATGATGTTAAAGTAGATTTAGGTCATGATCTTTAGGATGTAGCGATGAATTGAAATATACCAGTATCGATCCTTCATTCCTGTAGTCGGAATTAACTGTGTCTAGAAAGAAGGGAATGATAGAAGTCAAAGACGTAAAACTTAACTGCATGTGCTTGTTTTTTGGTTTTTTTTTGGCTTTCGTTTAACATTATCATCCTGTGCCCTAAGGGGTTCAGGAGTAACTACTGTATTCAATTTGACGGCTCAGCGGTTGGTTCGGATTTCAGTTAAAATACTTCTCACTTCCCACAGTTACTTTTTAATGCAGCTATGATAATATGTTATGCAAATCACCGTGAGTTTTTCTTCTTTCGATGAAACTACTGTTCCATGCTCTACTGGAGCAAAACGAATACTCAGCTGCTCACCCATCAAAGGTATTGACTCAAATATCAGCAAATGTAAATCTGGTCACAATCTCCTTAATTTTCTCTTCTCTAAGAGTTAGATATCAAGCATTTAAATTGAATAAAAGTAAGAGATCAGCTCTGATAATTAACTTGGTTTGGGAACTGGGAAAGTCACTTATTTTTTCATGTTAGGCATAAACCTGGTTTAAAAAGTCGTCATAATTGTAACATTTCAGACAATCTTTTATTACTGGGGTCACTAATGTTAGGATTTTGCTGTGTTTTAACTGAGTAATGCAGGCATAATAATTCCAAAACTTACGACAAAAGGTTTAGGAAAGTACCAGTGGCATATACATGTAGTCAGGTCCATCCTCAGTTTAGGGGCATCAGGCAGCTTGAAGCAAAGTATATGTCTATACACCCCTTAAGGGATTGCTGCTTATGAATTTCCAAGACTAGAAGAGAGAGAGGGGACTTATTTAAAAGAAGGGATACTACAAGGATTGAAGACTCAATGAGAGCCTCAGAAGGTAGGTCATTATTTTCTTACGAGTTGTCATCCACTTTTGGTGAACACCAGACCAGATATCAAATGCACCTGTAAGGTTTAAAAATGGACAGCAATTTAAAACAAAACTTACTACAGGCTTATAAGTACATGTGTATGTAGTTAAAAAATTTTTTTATTCATTGAGGGGATGACAGGACTGTATAAACTGAAACCATTTCCTCAGCATTATCAGCCAGAGCATTTCATCTTCCTCTCTCTTCTTTATTTTACAAGCAATAATTTAAGCTAAATCAAGAGGGCCTGATTTGAACACCAATGGTATTTATTCAAGATGTCATTCTGATCCGTCACAGATAGTCCTCAGCTTTTAACCAGATTTTCACAGCAGTTTGTTACTGGAAAGTATGGTGCCCCATAATATTACATAAATTGGGCACAAGCCAGGTCTCTAGTTCACACCTCTTTTACCTGGACTTTTCCAACCTGCCTAACACAAATTATCACTCAGAAATATTAATCAAAATCCAGTTACAGGTTTTGGCATAGGAAAATAGAGCACATTCTATACTTTCAGTCAATGGTGAGACAGCAAATTACACCAGTCCGTCGTCAGGGAAAATGGCATTCCCAAAACCCAACTATTTTTCACTTAAGGCTTATAGAAAAGACTTCTCACATTGTATTTCAAAGTTCAAATACAATTAAGGTTTTGGCTTCAAATTTTACAAGTCAATTAATGTCTACTTTTCTATGAGGATTTTTATTGAACTAGTATCGGGCTCCTGGTTATTGGTGGCTATTTAAAAATAGGACAAGCAAAGAACAATGGGTACTTCACCTGTCCAGAGGCTGAAACGGGTTCGAACTGTCAACACAATAATCAACATTTTTGTAACCCTGTCACACAAGAGCATCATGGAACAAAAGAAGTTCCTAATCATTATTAACCCTGTAACTCCCATGAATGACCAAGACAGAATTTCTCTTTACAGTATCAAACAGACAAGTGATGAGAATAAATTAAGGGAGTATTAGTTGATCCAATACCAAATTCTCCAAACTGATGTTACAAGAACTACCCAGCAGACAGTAAGAAGAATTACTAATGAGATCCTAGGAGTTAAAGGGTGAAGTAATCTGATATTTGAATGGAGAAACATTTTTCACTCCATCAGAAAATTACATTAATTTGCTAAGATCTAGTAAGCTAAGTACAGTTAGGATTCGATCAAAAGCTTACTGCAGGTATTGAAAAGTGAAAGAAAACATGACACCAAACCTCTCAGATATAGTATATCATCATTATCATTTGGAAATACATGGAAATTAACTTAAAAAAACAAACAAACAAACATCTTACGAGACAGAATTTATCTATTACAAAGTATGTGTTTTGGAAAACTAATAAAAAATGAACTGTTTAAAGTTGATCCCTACTTTTACAAAATAAGGTACACTATTGACAACTTTTAATGTTCTAAAATGGATGTTCAGCTCATGTTACAAATAACAACATCTACATATTATATGACAGTTTGACATGATGTTATTTATAGATCTCCTTACATCAACATAGAAACAGTCTGACAGGTATGTAGTTCTTATTTTGCACATTGATGGATGGTTCAATGACTTGATAAAATAGTTGTTATGTCTCATGTGGATTTTGGTGCTGCTTTCCCATTTAAAATGTAAACATCATGAAGTGGCCTGAAAGAAGGACAAAATAAACATGTTAAATCATGCACACTGCAAAAGATCAAAATACAAAAAAAAAAAATAAAATAAAAATTTAAAGGAAAAGGGAAAGAAATGGGCATTAATAAAGAATGATAATGAACATTTAACCTTTTAACTCCCATGGGTGACCCTAGACAGAATTTTGTCCTTAATATATCATTACAATATCAAGCAGACAAGTGATGATATTAAAGAAAAATCTTAACAAGGGGATTGTTAGTTGATCCAATACCAAATTCTCTAAACTAACATCACAAGAACTACATAGCTGACAGTAAGGAGAATTACTAATGAGATCTTGGGAGTTAAAGGGTCAACTCTTTTACCCCCCCTCTGTCATGGTAACTATAGTAGATGGCTTGTGATAAAGACTCTCAACGCTGCCTCACAAGTGTAACTGAGTACTTCAAAAAGTTGGCTGGATGTCAAATTTTGTTGTGCACAATTATAACAATAAGGCAGGGAATATACTTTATTTGGACACTGGGTGTGAATGCTTTACAGTTCTGATGTGCCACAGAAACAGCTAATTTTATCTTATGAAAAAATATATCAACTAGAAACATATAGAAGAATTCCAGGCATTGTCAATAAAATAAAAATTTAATCAAAACTCTTAAAACGTAAGATTCAATTAAAATGAGAGGAAAGCTTCAATGTTTAATGTATTTACCTATCATATGTATTAAGTTAAAAATTGGAGTTGGAGGCCAAAGTTTTCATTTCTAATCAGTTTGATCAAAGTTTTATGTATGACTGTGTGAAAAATAAATGCTCTGATTTCACACATACCTATCACCAGGGTCTGTCTCCACTAGTCCAATCCTCCGCACAACACTGATCCCATGGCTAATACGGCCAAATATTGTATGTTTACCTGCAGAAAATTGCATCATTGTCTTTTACATGTAATCTCATAAAAATTGGTAACATGAATAAATAAGGAGCAGTGCTCATCATGAGAAATGCAACTTTGTATCCCTACTTCTTAAAAAAGTCACAGTGAGGCCGAGGAGGAAAGAAGGGGGGGGGGGAGGGGGGCTTATTTGGGGGAGATGCTTGTTTGAAGTAATGGCCTTGGGAGTAGGTACTTATTAGGGGGAGGGTGCTAATTAGAGTGCAGGCACTTATAAGAGGAAGTACAGTGTGTAAATATGGCACATATCTCGAAGTGAATATATTCAATTGCACTTTACATAACTAGCATCAAATCAAAATTTAAAAGATTAAATAATAAAACTGAAATTAATAAACCTATCCCTAGAAAGACTAAGCATGTGATAGATTAAACTCAAACAAAAATGCAGATCAAACTATTGATCTGATGTCAGATTTGAGCCAAGCATTAATTTTGTAAGAATTCTGAGCTTTATCAGTCAGACATGGAAGAGAAAATAAATTTCTTAGTTGAGAAAGAATATGCTGTATGCTACATTTATTTAGTTCATTCCATCGGTGGTTATCTTATGTATGAAAAAAGAAAGAAAGTTCCTTACCATCTAGCCACTGTGTTGGAGCTAAGGTAATGAAAAACTGGCTTCCATTTGTGTTTGGACCACTACATACATCAATATAACAGAAGACAGTGAATGAAACATATCATTTTCATTGTCTGACAAGGTAAGGTAATGAATCCAATCTTTAATGACACCTCAGCCGATGTGTTGACTGACACTTTGGCCAAAACACCAGTGACACACTACTGACATCAAATGGGAATGAATGAAATGCCGAAAACACCAAGGACACATCAGCTGAACACACCACCAACAGACAACTGAGGCCAAGCAGGAAGAAATGAAATACCATAAATGCCAGTTTGTCACCAAGTTTAGAAGCTCAAATTTTGGAAAAACAGTTTTTTAGAAAAAATGAAGTTCAATTATTAGAAAGACTGATTTAAAGTTTTGCTGTCATGTTTCGAAAAGCTATTGATCAATCATTTGACTCTATATTCAACAAAATAAAACTGTATACCTCCTTCAACATGTGATACATTTTTTCTTTGATACTTTTGGCAAGTACATTCTCATTCAAGGCATTCTTTTGAGAGATTTATTGATTGCTAACAAGCAATAAACAACATGCAACTAAATCATACTAAATTAGCAACTAAAGTATACTATACTAATGAGTGAGAAATTTATGGAAAGAGAGATCCATTGAAACTTGATCCTCTTTCAAAAGCTTAGCTAAATGTAATAAGAGTCACTGACACAACTGATGCTTCTCATTCATTAAAAGGGAAACTAATTGGCAAAACATTCAAAGGCAGTCGGCCAATCCTACTGACCCATTTAACAATGTATCGCCCAACATGTTGTTTAGATGGGATTCATTACCTTTCCTGTCTGATGTGTTCTTGATAGCAGATTATTCTTGAAAAGTGTTAGCTGTTAACCTTCAAATCATGATTATCCTTAAGGATAAAAGCTACTATAAGTATTTGGCAAGGTGATCAAAAGTAATAAAAGGTAACCTCTCTCTTTCTACCCTATCATTTCTTGTACAAATGAAATCAATTAAATTTTAGTGACTAGATATCACATTTGCTAATATTAACTCAATGGAGCATGTTTACCTGTTTGCCATTGAAAGGATTCCTGCTCCTGTGTGTTTTAAATCTCTTGTAATTTCATCTTCAAATGCAGGCCTGTGTACAACATGTGTTAAACAAATCAATACACTAGAAAATGTAGCAGGTGATATCAAGAAGTGTTCAAAAGTAGGGCTGCAAAAATGATAAGAAAAGGGTCTCCATTGTAATGGTGATTCGGGCTCCTGAAAGTAAATTGTAGTTGTCCTCTGAAAACCAGTTCTTGGCAGTATGAATGAAAAGTGAAGCTTCACTTTCCACAAGAATATAAATTAAATTTGTACAGCTGATTAGCAACTTCTTTTTTAAATCTTTTACATTGTACTCTGTAGCCTTTCATCAGTTGGCTCATAGCATTCCAAAAAATTTGGCATGTATAGCAAATAGAAGGAAATTTTTTAAAGCTGACAGGTCCATCTATAGCTATAAATAGAACATTAAATCTAGCCAGTCATGACAAATGGAACTTGGTATTCCAAGTGGCATTCTGGTTTGTAGTCCTCTGACTTTTGTAAATTTAAAATAAGATTGTCAAAAAGAATATTATTGTCAATATTATTTAAAGAACTCTTCAAAAGAGTTATGATACCATATTGGATGACAACTAATGAAAACAAATATAATGCATGGTAGATTTAAAAAGCTTGGAAAGTGACCAGACTCACCCATACACAGAAGCTCCTCCACGACCAGTTCCTGTGGGGTCTCCTGTTTGAATCATGAAATCCTGACAAATAGAATTTAGTGGTGACCCTCAAACAAATTTACAAAGAATGTTATGAGGTAGTTACTTTTACAAAGAATGTTATTTGATAGTTACTTGGGGTAATTGTTTACCAGGACTGGTATCAAAATGTAGTATGCAGTACAATACAGTAAATGGTTTGAACCCGGGGGTAACATGTAATAGTGTAGTTTGATCGTCCGGGTGATTGTAGTCCTGAGAAGGACTGTTGGTAGTGGTGACTGACGTTTCGACAACCTGAGTGGAAGTCATCATCAGAGTCAAGTGATCAACAGTCCTTCTCAAGACTACATTCACCCAGACGATCAAACTACACTATTACAATAGCTACAATACTAATCAATATAAGTCTCCTCATAATAGACATCAAGTTAACCTATTTACTTGATTAGTTGTCACAAAACAGTAGAAAGAACTCCCTTATAGGCATTTTTAGTCAACAGCTTCTGTTGTCTTAAAGCTGAAGTTCTGAAGCATTACTACAATATTGAACAACTTGAAAAATAAAGCTCATAACCCAAATGTGTCAAGACACGAATGAAATGCTCTCTACTCTCTAGAGGCTAGTTTTGTACTATGCCACTTTCCCAAATTCTCATTATAACAGTATGCAGATATTCTGTGTAGAGCCTGCACTTTATCACATATTTCATACACAGATTTAAAGTCCAGATAGGCAACAACCAATCAAGGAGTCCTCTTTGAAATATTATCCTTTTCTCTTGTTCAATGTATCTTCATCTATTCAAGATTGTAATATATCTTTGGTTAAGGTCTCTTTGAGGTACAACAGAGTTTCAGTTTGTTTTTTCAAAGTAAAATTACGCATATGTTTGAGGCAACTAGCTGCTGACAAATAATTATGATTTTTGCTCTGTTAGAGGAATGGCAGTAATCATAGTCTCTTTTGTAATCATTATTTGGTCTTGTCACGTACCACACTCTCTCTCCAACTGGAAATAGAGGGCATTGTGTGGCAAGACTAAATAACAGCTATGAAGGAGACAACAGTAAGCATGGCATCGTGCACACCTATGCATTTCATTTTTATTTAGAATTATTAAGACAATAGAGACAATAAACCACAAAATGTCTATGTGAGTTCAGATAAATTAGGTTTTCTGTTAGTGCAACAACAGGCATCTGTGTATTGTGATCAGCTGAAAGAAGCTGAAGATGAACACAAGAGACAAGTGGAGGCCATTACCCGACAGATAAACAAATTATATCAGGAACAGAAACAGCACGAAAAAAAGGAAAAAAGAATTAGAAGCAAAGAAATCTTCACTGATGAACATGAAGAACCATTACATTCAAAGCAAGTGAGAGGCTAAAGTAAAGTATCAAGAAGCAGAGAGGGAAAAGAGGGAAGCTGAAAAAAAGTACAAAGAATTTAAGACGTATTGGTGGGTGCCTATTTATGGTCAGTACCTTGCAGTGCGCGAAATAGTTGAAGAAAATAATGGAAAGGCAAAAGCTGCCTTGAGAGATATGGCCCGTCATGAAAGGGATGCGGAGGAAACCGAAAGGGAGATTGAACGGACCAATTCTGGAATTCGTCAGGCAAGTTGCAAATTAACGATGGCAAGTATGTTCTCTTAACAAAATGTAGAGACAGTAAAGTATGTTTGTCTTCATTCAATGTTTCCCTTATTGCACATCTTTAGCAGTTTTGAAGGTTTTATGATCGTACATGAAGCTTGCAGATAAATTTCCTGAACGCCCCTTGAATACAGAGAATGTACAGCTTTTAATGTTTGTGCCCACAATCTGTCTACGAAAAAAAAAAAAAAAAAAAAAAAAAAAAAGTAGCAAAATGAAGCAGCTATATATCACACGCTTGAGAAAAGTGGTAAGTGATTGGTGAATGAAAAATCTTGAGTTTCAGGGGTAAAAATGTATTATAGAAGACACAGTAAACTGATTGGGGAAAAAAATGACCAAATAAATACTAACAGATAACGAATGTTCAACGTAATGATCGGCGTTAAAGGGCGCTACACATCAAAATAAAACGGTTCACCTGGGGTTCACTTGAGGTTAAGGAAGGCGCACAGGTAGTGATCCAAAGTGCAACCTACATTTGATTCGTATTGGAAGGAGGTGTGTTGGACTGAGAAGCTTTCATTGTAAGATGTTTTGACATGATTTTGATGTGTGTTTATGCTACATGAAAGAAATCTCTTTTATTAGGCTGAGGAAGACATGCGGAGGATTTCCAAGAAAGTGGAACAGCTGGAAAGACAACGAAAAGAACACCACAATAACTGGGTGACGTTAAAAGTATGGAGGTATTCATCCTCCGAGCTGTTACTTTCTGGAAGGAGGTAGTCGAACTTACCAGGGCCATAAGAGTGAAGACTGAAAACATTCAAAACATTCTTCCTCGGAAGAAAGAAGCAGAGGTACCCGAATTAAGATGACGTCGTTTAAAGAATACTGGTTGGGTTGGAATTGGTACAGACCATCAACTCTGATGTTGAACAAGCTGATTTTTTAAAGGAAGGTACCAAATAATGCACTCTGTGTACAAACATAACTTTTTTGTTTGTTTTTAAATTAGACTACTCTACATTAAAGAATAAACGACTTTGACAAAGAAATGTAACAGTCAGGTTCTGTATGTAAAGATTAACAGATATTTCTGACTGGTGCACTCAAGAAGAAGGAAAAAAATTTTCATCAAGGTTATGTATTCCTTTACACCTCATTCACGCCCTAGCTGATTATTTGTGCTTTAGAACAGAACAAGGCTTCTTTATTTGCTAATCTCAGTACCTCACAGAGCAGAGTATGTTTAATGGATCAAAGGGAGAGATAAATAACTCTGCAAATTTTCGCATTGAGTGCTTCCATCTTCAGTCATGACACACAAAGTATATTTCAGTTACATTTCATAATCAGGAAGGGGAGCTTACAACCTGTGGCTTTCTTTCTAGCGATAGTTTGCATCTTTAAAAGATCTGTAATTTCACTGAATACCACCTTATGGTATAATTTCCATTCTTCTCTTTCACAGTCATTCTGATATTGCAAATTATCCTATTAGACAATACATAAAGTACTAAAACATACCTTTATAATTCTGTGAAACTTGCAGTTATTATAATATCCTCTCTGAGCCTGCAATGTAAATAACATGGCAGATGCGTCATCATAAATTGTCCACAACTCTTTTTCCATTTTATAGTTAATCAAGGAAGTGTGCAAAGTGAGCATGTGTGAAAGAGCATGGAGTATAACCAGAGAGGCAATTTGCAGACCCTATTGTTAACAGCAAATGACAGTGTGACAGAATAAATATCATCTTATCAGTATCCAGGACATGTGATATAAAGTTGGTAATGAGCCTTGGTCGCCATAGAGTCTCTATGGCTCAGTGGTAGAGCATCAGAGTGTGGAATCTAAAGGTCTGAGGTTCAATTCCTCATGGGGACTCAGAATTTTTTCTTTGACCCACACCTGTGAAAAGTCTAAAAAAATCCTCTATCCTATCATTAATTGGGGAAGAGCAGCAGGTATGGGGGTACTTGCCAAGAATTGGGCTTTCACTTCACTATATATATATATATATATATATATATATATATATATATGTAGATATTTTTTTTCATATAGATACAAGTTCTTCCACTGTTAGTGCAAATGATCAATAGAAAGGAGTTTTCTCATTCATAGCTACTGTGTCAGCAGAATTTTTACCATTTAGACAAGTACTTTCTTGTACATTTTCCAATACAGATATATTTTTTCTCTTTACATCAATTTTATTTTTTTTAAGTGATGTAGGATAAAGTATTTTATTCAGTACAATACATCATTTTAGTGAATTGTAGGTCTACTGCAGCCTTAAAGACTGGCAATTTTGAAACTTGCTTCTTAAATAGAATGATAATGATGATGATTGTGATAAAGATGGCTATTAAAGTTAGTGAACACTGTTTTAAACTACCAGTCCTGTGATTTACTTAATATTTATTGAACAATTATTAAAGGAAGAACTATTAAGAACATTTCCCTATTGCATTTGAGTAAAATGTGTGCTGCTGCTATGACAATATCACTGGATTGACATTTGGTTCCAATAAGGAAACCATAGAGACAGAACAATGTATTTTCATCACATAACATGAACAGCCCATTGTGTCTTGTTATTCAAAAGCTGTAGATAAAATTTCTGAATGAGGGCCCCCTGTAATGGTGTGAGCACTGGGTCACAAAAAGCCATATGACCCCACAAGCTGTAAGGTGAAAGTGGAAAGGAAGATAAAGGAGAGGAAATGATCAAAACACAACATGCTCATTGACTGAGTGAAGTCAGGCCTGACAGGAAAATATTTGGCCTTTGGTAATGATGCACATGAGACTCTTCATACCTATGTTATCAACTTGAGTGCAATACAATGCTGAACCTTCAAAAGTTGTACTACACCTTCATTTTACAAATTCTCTTGCAATAGTTTTAAAGAGAGAAAATAACAGATGTAACTGTCCTCTGTATTACTTTTAAAGGTTGTCACTAAAACCAATTAAATATAAAGCTTTGTTGTATGAAAAATAGCCAAATTGTGCCTTTGATTTGCAGGTGACCATTCATTTTCATTTACATTTTATTGGAATTGGCAATTGCTATGGATTGCTATAGCATTTTCTTTAGCACCGGTTAGCTTTGGCAAATAAAATTTTCAACTACCACAAAAAACACAGCTCAAGAATATGCCAACCACACAAATTAGAATCAATAAGCACATGATGAGAGGTATGTGTATGTTACAAGACTTGTATGGAAAGAGTAAATTATTCTCTTGTGAGCCTTTGTTGTTCAATGCCAAACCTGTGGTATTGTGTTGCACAACAAAAGAAATGGTAGTCTAAAAGCCACAGCCTGTGGGCACCAAACTCACAAACTATGATTACACCAAATATCTATTATTTACCAAGCCCACCTATAAGATTTTTCCACAAGAAAAATATTCCAGAGGCCATTGTGAAATATTTAGCACCCCCTGTAGGGTCATACCTAACACTGAAAAAGAAGTTTCTTTGGTTCTGCTGAAAACAGTTAGCTGATTAAAATTTATTAATGCTCTCTTAAAAGACAAGATTTTTTTCTTCTAAGTCTTCTCAGTGCTCAGAGTTTTCCTCAAACTTCGCTGGTGAAAAATTGTTTTTGCTTCTTGGAACAGATAATGTCCACAGACAAATGTCCATATGTAATTTTTCGCACCAAATAGAGGCTATTATTTATGTATTAATTAGTTAAATCTAATAAATATCTCCACCATGTCTTATCCAATGGTCATTAGAATTTCTTTTGGGAGTATTTGTGTGGGAGCACATGCTTGTGTATGTATCTTAGTGTGATAGTGTGTGTACAAGAATGTGTATGCCTTGCAGACCTAGATATTTTATTGTTATAATATTATTATAAAAGAACTGAGGATATCTTACTCTAACAAGCCTTTATGCTTTTTCTTAGGATATCCTGCACCCTTATTTATTTAAAATTTACCTCTGTATTTAACTTAATGAAGTTGCAAATAGTGGATCAAATTAAGATTGTCTTGTTATAGTTATTTTATAAAAGCAATAGACCACATTCTCTATAGGTTTACTGCTGTAATAACTCACGCAGGATGTTAGGAGAACAGAAGAAAAGTTTGTTGATCACTCAGCTTTGGCCTGTGATTTACAAACTTTTATCATGTTCTCCCAGCATCCCCCATGGGTTATAATGCTTGTAAACTGATGGGAAGTGCAGATGTGATTGTATATGTTATTTCTGAAATAACACATAATTTATAACTATATCATGAGCCAATATGCTCATGTCAATACTTACATGCATATAATCTTCTACAAGTCCTATACCCATTTCACTTTACAATGTATATCATACAGTATCTACCCACTTTACAGTACATATACGATTATTTTGTGTGCACAATAAAAAAAAATGGGTGACTTATGTGCCTTTGATATTCAGTGCTATAAGTTTCCTTTGTATTACATCATTGTGTGAAACGAAGAACTTTTAGGTTTGAAAAAGCAGCAAGTAAACAACGGAAAATTTACATAATGAAAAAAGCTATCATGTTACACTCATGCATGTTGTTTCGCTTAGTGAATTTATTGAATAACAAGCAGTAGCAGTAGCAGTAGCAGTAGCAGTAGATTTGCTTTATTTGAGTTGTTGATGAATCAGCTGGAAAGGAAAATGTCACTTACTCAAGACATCGAAACATGCATCTCACTGAGCAAGTAATGAAACAAACACTCACTTATATGCTTCCCAATTTATTCATTGAAATCAATGTTCCATCAGATGTTTATGTCACAGAATGTAAACAATTTGGTGTTTGCATTGCAGGTGATGGTTTCTTCAAAACTGCGAACCTACCTCAATCACCTTCGATAAGGATCACAAGGAAAATATACTGTTTAAGATTGTGAATGATTATCTGTTTTATTCATTGCAATCGGTGCCTGCTTCAGTGTTTATGCACCAGAATGTAAACAGTTTCATTTTGTGTCGCTCGGAATGATTTGTTTTGCCTAATTGAACACACTGGCAAGTCTTAAACAAACTTGAACTTCATGTCTCCTGCATTTAATTTTTCCATTCCCTTTTTAGAGCAATTTGGTGAAAATCGATTAATGATTTGAGAAATATCGAAACAAAAAGCAAATCCTGTTTCTCTTAAAAATTTGCATACGAGTCAGAACAAGATATAGTTGTGACAGGTAATTATACTGTAACACAACACTGTTAAATTAAGTGATTACAACTTATCAGTTTTTTCAGGTAATTTAGTATTACCAACTGAGTTAATAACTTAAATTGGCCTCAGTAAGTAATTTAAAAGGTGACATTTCGAGCTCTGACAAAGGGCTAATGCCCAAAACGTCAGCTTTTAAACTCTTTACTGTGGCCAATTAATTTTATGTTATCAACTCAGTTGATAATAATGTTATCCTGTTATGGAGTGATCTGACTTGGAACAATCTTACAATAGACCAGAGTGACCAGCTACCTAATGGCTGGATGTTCAATCCAGCTCACTTCCACTAAAATAATTTAGTTTTATTTACTGAGGTGATAAATATTAATTATTTAATTGGCCAATGTAGAGAGATTCTTAGGCAGAAGTTTTATAGAATTTAAGTCCTTTGTCTGAGTGAATCTGATACCTCCTCAAAACTACACTTAAGTCAAGAAGCTTGCAATTCATTATTGGCTTGGAAATTTTTTTTTGTTGAACCTTGTTTGTTTGTTCAAATTGTAGAACCTGAAAATGGAGAGACAGGGCTTCACCTGGCAGCATGTAAAAACAATGAGAAGATGATTTCATTTCTTCTTAGTCTGGGTGCAAGCCCCAACATGGTGGACTTAAAGGGACGTACTCCTGCCATGAGGGCAGCAGAGTTTGGCCACACACAGGCCTTGACTCTCTTAACAGAGGCAGATACAGATTTGACATGTAAGGAAAATTTATGATTTTTTATCTACCTAACAGAATTAGCATAATGCCAGTTGACTTTTTTTGTGATAAGGGTTACACTGCACTCTTTCCAATGTACCAGTACTTAGATTCAATCCCAGTGTGGGTTTTAAGTGTTGTGTTCTAGGCTCTTCCATTTGTTTTCATAGCACTTGGAATGGAAACAGGTTGTAAATTGTCACAGAAACCAGCTAAAAATACTGTGCCAGTGTTCTCCCTTATTTTAAGCATGACAGGTTAAAATAAATTTTCAAACCAGTAAAGCAATCCTTTTACAAGTTGAATTTTCAAGAATTCCAAGCAATTTAAAACCATAATAAGAGGTACTACAGGTGGTAAATATTATCTGTTACTGCCTGAAAACGAGAGCACTGCTGTGCTAAGAGGAAGGACCACTTACAAATTTGTTCAGTAACCCATTTTTGAAAAGCAGCAACAGTCATGATGGCAAAACCAGGATCAATCATAAAGTCTTGGCTGCACCTCATGTGCCACTTTTTTGTTTTTGCCACATATTGATATCATTTGTGATCTATAACTGAACAGATGAATGGCAACATGGAATTTATTTGTTAATTTTTGCCCCAGAGTGCAGTGGTACCTACATGCTTGTACACTTTCAAAGTCTTTTTTTTTTCTTTTAGTGAGGGATATTGAAGGTAAAGGAATCTTGTTTTATTGTATCCAGCCAACCAAACGTCATCTAGAGTGTCTCCAGATTGCACTGAAACATGGTGCAAGTGTTAATTATGTGGTAAGCAATTATGCTACTTGTATAAAGGAAGTGGCGTGCTTGTGGGTTCTGCAAAGCACATGCTGAACTTACAGTACATACAGTGCAGGCTGATGTCCCAATTGTTGAACTATGATAATAATAAATATTTTTTGTCCCTTATATAATCACCTCTGATGTGGATTACAATACTGACAATACTGTGACACCATACCTCTGCTACTTGTCTTCTTTAGGCAATAAGGTTGGATGCATGTTGCATGAAGCATTATGCTTAGTTGTGATGAGTTATTATTCAGTTCTGCTTGGTGCATTTCAGTAATGCAAAGTGACATCATCACACTTCAGAGCTATTGTTTTTCACTACCCTGAATAACCACAATTTTTTCCAGTTTGAAATACAAATTTTAGTGACAAGTACAAGTCTAGTGTCAAACAGTATCTACCCACTTTACAGTACATATACGATTATTTTGTGTGCACAATAAAAAAAAATGGGTGACTCATGTGCCTTTGATATTCAGTGCTATAAGTTTCCTTTGTATTACATCATTGTGTGAAACGAAGAACTTTTAGGTTTGAAAAAGCAGCAAGTAAACAACGGAAAATTTACATAATGAAAAAAGCTATCATGTTACACTCATGCATGTTGTTTCGCTTAGTGAATTTATTGAATAACAAGCAGTAGCAGTAGCAGTAGCAGTAGCAGTAGATTTGCTTTATTTGAGTTGTTGATGAATCAGCTGGAAAGGAAAATGTCACTTACTCAAGACATCGAAACATGCATCTCACTGAGCAAGTAATGAAACAAACACTCACTTATATGCTTCCCAATTTATTCATTGAAATCAATGTTCCATCAGATGTTTATGTCACAGAATGTAAACAATTTGGTGTTTGCATTGCAGGTGATGGTTTCTTCAAAACTGCGAACCTACCTCAATCACCTTCGATAAGGATCACAAGGAAAATATACTGTTTAAGATTGTGAATGATTATCTGTTTTATTCATTGCAATCGGTGCCTGCTTCAGTGTTTATGCACCAGAATGTAAACAGTTTCATTTTGTGTCGCTCGGAATGATTTGTTTTGCCTAATTGAACACACTGGCAAGTCTTAAACAAACTTGAACTTCATGTCTCCTGCATTTAATTTTTCCATTCCCTTTTTAGAGCAATTTGGTGAAAATCAATTAATGATTTGAGAAATATCGAAACAAAAAGCAAATCCTGTTTCTCTTAAAAATTTGCATACGAGTCAGAACAAGATATAGTTGTGACAGGTAATTATACTGTAACACAACACTGTTAAATTAAGTGATTACAACTTATCAGTTTTTGTATAAATGGCAAGATGAATGAACCAGTTTTCAAGAACAGCATGTTCAGCGATGACAAAAGCTATGAAATAAGCATTCACTCTTGGGTTTGCATTCAGAACGCAACCACTGGTTACAAACGGGGACCTAATTCTAGTGAATTACAATCAGAACACTTTTTCAATTGCGTGGGAGCTGGAAAGCACAGAAGTGACTTTCGTACATATCAAAGAGCATTAATTTCGCGTTAGTTAACTTGTACTTGACATTAATTTATATTATAAGAGGCACGGGAACTCACCAGTTCGGCAAAATTTTTACATGTTCTTGGTGATTGCTTCCAATAAAGTTCACATTCAATCTCACCCTGAAACAAGAAATCATAAAAGAAATAAAAAAAAATGAGGGTTCTAAAGAGTTTTTGCATGAATACTGTGAGATTATAGCTTTCGATCCAGAAAAGAGAACTCTTCTTAGTCTGTCACTGACTCGGTGATAAAGACCACGTTCTTTCATTCGGAATTAGCGAATTTGACACAATTCCGTTCTTTTAGGCAGTGTTAAACAGAGTTCATAAGAAGACAACACTTTAAAAGAAGCTGAAAAAGTAGTAAATTCTACATAAATTTTGGGTCTCCTACTCGGGCAAAGGAACTTACCATGGAAGTTTCCAAACAAATGTGAGACGGATTTGCCGCCATTTTGGAAAGACCAAGAGATTGAAAGGAATTCTGGGTAAATAAAAAATATGGACGTATTTAGCATTCACTCCCAGGTTCCCTTCACCAGCGGACCTTGGCATTGGCCAATCAGAATCAACTTATCTCCAACCTCGAGATTCCCTAACAACGACACGCGAGACAAGTTATGTTTGGTCCAATATTCAGCAGGAAGATGACCTTTTAACTTAAAAAATTTATCTATTTCGTGTTGAATTTTCCACAGCATGCAGAGTACTCATAAATGATAAGGAATCTGTTGATATTTGAGCCTTGAAACGAAGGAGAGTGGACCTAAAATTCCTGCATTTTGGCGAATGAGGACAATGCCAATAGCACAGGACCGTTTAGAACAACTTCAAGTTCTAAAGTTACTTCAGTCTGTCCGACTCGAGGATGTGGACCAGATTGAAAAACTAACAACTCACGGGGTTCCCTATCTGATCAACTACTCTGGTAAGTGCAGAGAGATTTCGTTGTCTCTAATACTTAGTGGCTGTTTCGGAAATTCGACTCGTACTTGTCAGTCGCCATAGCAAATTATGCAACATAACAATTTGATGATGATAAGAAGGCGCGAAATTTAATAAACAACACCATAAAGTTTTATCGGAAATTGTTTAGTAACTTCAAGTCAGAATTAAATTTCAAATGTGTTTAAGAGTAGACGCATTCAAACTTGAGGTCTGCCTGGGTAGCAATTCCGATAAGGGCGAATTTTAAATTCATGTGTATGTTCTTAAAATACTTTGAAACATACACATACATATGAATTTACGTCGCTAACTTTGCAGTGTACAATGCGATGTTCATGAGGTTGAATGTATAAAGTTATCACTACTGATAGACAATAAATTGGATAAGATTAAATACGCCCCTCTCATGTAATCTATATTGTAAGAGGCTTGCAATATTTTGTAACCCGGGGTCAGGCTGTTGTTTAGTGTTTAGGGGCTCTTTTTGGCAAACATGTATATTTGAGGCATAAGGTTATGGTTCACTGACTTTTACATGCCATAATGGTAGGTTCATCATCAATGTGCCACTGTGATAGGGAGAGCCATATCATTCAGAGTCAGTTTTTTTTTTTTCACCTGTCAGAAAATAAGAAAACTGACAGCACTCTTTAATAATTATGGAAATTAAATCAGTGCAGAGTCTACATGTATATCATGTGAAAATTATATCATTTATATAAAGTTTTAGTTATTTCAGTGAATTTTGACATCAACCAAACTTACTATCTTGAATTAGCTCTTATTCTCTCACAGCATGATTTAGTCAGGTATTATAAGGTGGTGAATATCAAAGAATTCTGCAGATTTTACAGGAAAAATAGCTCTAGAGGAAGGGGTATACTCGTAAAGTACACAGTTTTGTTGTGTTACACTATACTCTTTCTGCTGCCCAATTCTCTATGAAATCTGTGCATCTATCCATCAGTTTAACCCTTAAACTTCCAGATCAAGTTTGTAATTCTCCTTACTGTCAACCATACAATTCTTATAATGTTAGTTCAGAGAATTTAATATTGAATCAATTAATTATCCTCAAATTATTCTCATCACTTGTCTGGTTGATATTGTATTGATATTATAAGGGGAAATTCTGTCTTGGTCACTCATGAGTGCTAAAGGGTTAAATGAATGACATAACCAGTGATGATATAAATAAAGTGGGTTAACGTTTGTGGTGCTGCATTGCTGGTAAAGTATAACAGGGTAATTTAGTATTATCAACTGAGTTAATAACTTAAATTGGCCTTAGTAAATAATTTAAAAGGTGACATTTTGAGCTGACAAAGGGCTAATGCCCAAAACATCAGCTTTTAAACTCTTTATTGTGGTCAATTAATTTTATGTTATCAACTCAGTTGATAATAATGTTACCCTGTTATGGAATTATCTGACTTGGAACAATCTTACAATAGACCAGAGTGACCAGCTACCTAATGGCTGGATGTTCAATCCAGCTCACTTCCACTAAAATAATTTAGTTTTATTTACTGAGGTGATAAATATTAATTATTTAATTGGCCAATGTAGAGAGATTCTTAGGCAGAAGTTTTATAGAATTTAAGTCCTTTGTCTAAGTGAATCTGATACCTCCTCAAAACTACACTTAAGTCAAGAAGCTTGCAATTCATTATTGGCTTGGAAATTTTTTTTTGTTGAACCTTGTTTGTTTGTTCAAATTGTAGAACCTGAAAATGGAGAGACAGGGCTTCACCTGGCAGCATGTAAAAACAATGAGAAGATGATTTCATTTCTTCTTAGTCTGGGTGCAAGCCCCAACATGGTGGACTTAAAGGGACGTACTCCTGCCATGAGGGCAGCAGAGTTTGGCCACACACAGGCCTTGACTCTCTTAACAGAGGCAGATACAGATTTGACACGTAAGGAAAATTTATGATTTTTTATTTACCTAACAGAATTAGCATAATGCCAGTTGACTTTTTTTGTGATAAGGGTTACACCGCACTCTTTCCAATGTACCAGTACTTAGATTCAATCCCAGTGTGGGTTTTAAGTGTTGTGTTCTAGGCTCTTCCATTTGTTTTCATAGCACTTGGAATGGAAACAGGTTGTAAATTGTCACAGAAACCAGCTAAAATATAAAATATGACAGGTTAAAATAAATTTTCAAACCAGTAAAGCAATCCTTTTACAAGTTTAATTTTCAAGAATTCCAAGCAATTTAAAACCGTAATAAGAGGTACTACAGGTGGTAAATATTATCTGTTACTGCCTGAAAAGGAGAGCACTGCTGTGCTAAGAGGAAGGACCACTTACAAATTTGTTCAGTATCCTATTTTTGAAAAGCAGCAACAGTCATGATGGCAAAACCAGGATTAATCATAAAGTCTTGGCTGCACCTCATGTGCCACTTTTTTGTTTTTGCCACATATTGATGTCATTTGTGATCTATTACTGAACAGACAAATGGCAACATGGAATTTATTTGTTAATTTTTGCCCCAGAGTGCAGTGGTACCTACATGCTTGTACACTTTCAAAGTCTTTTTTTTTTCTTTTAGTGAGGGATATTGAAGGTAAAGGAATCTTGTTTTATTGTATCCAGCCAACCAAACGTCATCTAGAGTGTCTCCAGATTGCACTGAAACATGGTGCAAGTGTTAATTATGTGGTAAGCAATTATGCTACTTGTATAAAGGAAGTGGCGTGCTTGTGGGTTCTGCAAAGCACATGCTGAACTTACAGTACAGACAGTGCAGGCTGATGTCCCAGTTGTTGAACTATGATAATAATAAATATTTTTTGTCCCTTATATAATCACCTCTGATGTGGATTGCAGTACTGACAATACTGTGACACCATACCTCTGCTACTTGTCTTCTTTAGGCAATAAGGTTGGGTGCATGTTGCATGAAGCATTATTCTTAGTTGTGATGAGTTATTGTTCAGTTCTGCTTGGTGCATTTCAGTAATGCAAAGTGACATCATCACACTTCAGAGCTATTGTTCTTTACTACCCTGAATAACCACAATTTTTTCCAGATCGAAATACAAATTTTAGTGACAAGTACTATTCTAGTGTCAAACTTTTCCTTGTCCCCAAGGATTTCCTTCTCCCTTCCTAACAAACAGCAATCAGTTTGCTATCTTTGGAAAGAAACCATGTATGTGACAGGCAGCCAATATTAAAATAACATAAGCAAAAATAACAGACTGAAAAGATGAATACTTAACTGACCACAAAATCTCTGGTGTACACTTAAATCATGCTGCATGAAGCATTATGCTTAGTATTAAGCTCTGCTTGGTGCATATCAGTGAAGTCACTGTAACAGCATCACACTTCAGAATTATTGTATTTCACTACTCTTGATAACTATGATTCTTTTAAATAAATTATCAAGTCTGTCTCCATACTGCAACTTTTCAGACTGAAGGGTTGATTAGTTTTATTATCTAAGACCTATGCCTTATGTTTTTGCTTGCTAGAGTAAGGATGGTCAGCCTTTATTGTATGTGGCTGCAGAAGCTGGTCTGGACAACATTGTGCAAGCACTTCTTGTTGCTGGGGCAGACCCAAATGGAGCTCACACAGTATGTTACTGACTTCAAGTTTTGCATTTTGCTAGTATTAATGTTTATTGAACTGATTTCATAATTTAATTTCAACAAGATATGTATGTACATGTATGTTCCTGTACAAATTCAAATCAAGGTACCTCTTAGTTTTGGAGGGTACCGTAAAAACTTGTGTATAAGCCGCACCTTTTTGCTGAAATTTTGAGTCATATATATACATGTAATACTTATATCCTTATGTATTTTGAATATAGGTACACCACTGTATTCTATGAACTTATACATGTACCTGACTGTAGATTCAATTTGTGAAACAGCAAAACATTAAAATTGGTACTTAAGTTGTTGAGAGGTAAAGTCAGTATCTGTAAACATGCAGCTTTTTTGGAAAACATGCATTTACCATTTGCATTGTCCTTTGGATTAGAATACTGGCCAGACAGCTCTACATGCAGCAAGTGCCACTGGAAGTGTGGCATGTGTGAGAGAAATATTGGAGGCTGGAGCAGACTGTGATGCTTTGGACAGTGAAAACAATCACTCAGCACACAGGTTAGGCTGAAGCACTCAGTGCACTGTACAATGGTCACACACTGAGTGAAATGGAAACATTTCAAACACCACATGAAATTTTCAATAGATATTGAAACCCAATTCTGTAACACACACCTGAATTTAAAGTTCCTGGCTACTTTGGGGTTGTATGGAACTGATTGGTATATTTCTCATGAATCCAGAGTCAGCAAATAATTTGAAAGAAAGTACATAAATAAATTGATAGTGAGATCACATTTTTGAAGCTGTTTACATAGAAAAATTATCTCGAGAAGTAAATTACATGTATGAAAAAAACCCAGGGTATATTTCACTTTTTTTGTGAAAAGAAGACTTCTAAAATCAGAATATGACAGCTCACTTGTAAAATGTTGAGATAAGAGAATGTTCCTCACACCTTGCCTCATAAGAATATATTTCAGCAGATTTAAAAAATGGGAATAAGCTTCCTGCATGCAATTTATTAATTAGGGATCCTTATTTCCATTACTTTCTATGCAGGGCTGCCTTAAATGGTCACTTTGAAGTCATAAGAGTGCTGGCAGCTTATGGTGCAGACTTGGGCAAAGTAGCATCAGATGGCAACACTCCTATTCATTATGCAGCTCGACAAGGATTTGGACCAATATGCAAGTTCTTGTCTCAAAGAGGTGAGCAAGAGCAGGGTATGGTTTTGGTACAAGTGATGAACATAGTGACATGACACTCAAGTAAAATCTATGGGAAGAGTAAATGAACTTTGTTTGAAAGGGCACCTAATTAGTCTTAACTATGCCGTGTCCTTCAGTATCTTTTGTAATATTTTCTGTATTGTATGTTCTCTTATTCTTGTGGATATTTCTTCTAATGCACTTCTATACTTCTAGTAGTTCCTATTAATCTATTATTATAAAGATGGAAAGAAATAAAAAATAAAAAACTAGCTACAGTCAAACCCCTTTGAAAACATTTTAGACTACTTTTTTGAAAATATTGACAAAATTGTGAGAGAAAAGTCAGGGACATCCGGGTTGAATGGTGGTTGGTACAATTAGGTTAAAGCCATTGAAAAATTGTTAGGTTTGTTTCATTCAAATTCAAGTTTTACAGTTGGGTACATGTCCTGAAGAACTGTGATTTTCTTGTCTTCCTATGTAAGTTATAAATTATTGAAGACTGATGTTCATTTTAAATCATAATAAACATTTTCTTACATTTCCAGTAAGAGTAAACCAGGCTACATTCACTATTTGTACAGAAGTTCAAGATCCTTACATTTATTTAAATGTCACATTACTGATATCAAAAAGGCATGAAACATAGAAACATAGAAATTCTCTGATTGACATGCATCTTACACAGGTTGTCCATCAATGTTAAAGAACAAGGAAGGGAAGACACCAAGATTGCTGGCAAAGGATAATGAGCACAAAGATGCTTTGAAGGAATGTCGTAAAGCTGAAAAACAGTCAGCAAAGCTGTCTAAGGGAGGAAGTAGAACTTCTGAACCATATGCCATCAGAGTATGTTTATAGTCACTAATACTTTTGCTTGTCTACCTTAGAAAAATGGGACAATAATTGAGCATGAAATGCTCTCAAACTTTTAACTTTTGCCTACTAATTTTTTAAAATGTCCTTAGTTTTTGTCCAGCCCCAGCAATTAGTGATGTTTGAAACAAAAGTGATGTTGTAGTTTTCTTGCTGCTCAAAAAGGTTGAAACAGAACAAGTGTGATGCTTTTCTTGAAATTTATCCCAAAAATGGTAAATGTTTTCATTCAAATTTCATTTTGCTCATTAGTGAGTTGCAGTTGCTAAAAATCAGCCTTGTTTAATGTTATACATGCATTCTTTCAAGTAGACTGGAAATCTTGGCTAGGTTTTTACTAAGCTTAATTTTTTACTACTGAAATTTTGTGAAAGTGTGAGGAGATGTTTAGGAAGAAAGGATGTATAGGATGTAAAAGAGAAAATAACAATTATAAGTTTTTCACAACAGTATATCATTCTAATTAGTTATTGGCTGAAATTCAGTACTCAGATCAATTTCCTGCACTTGTCTTCAACAGCTTTATGACTGGATCCAAGAACACGAAGAAAAAGTCTTGAACATTTGTTATCAGTTTGATCCAGAGGAAGAGGATGGAAGTAGAAAAGGAAAAATTACCAAGGATAACTTTGTAATGTGTCTGCAGACAATAAGTAAGTTTAGGAATGTGCTTTAACATGTACAATGTATCCTTAATCTTAGAAATTGTAATAATTTTACATGTAGGAATCCTTGCAATATTGGTCCAATGTTGTACATTGAGATGAATTTGAAGTCTATATATTAAACCATAAAAGAGAAGAAAATGATCTCAGTATTTAGCTATAAGAACAAGTATCATGTTGTATAGAAACTTCTCACATTTTCATAACAATTTCAGTACTGTAACAGATATTTTAAATTGATAAGTGTGAATAAAAATTGTACTCTCTCTTTGGTCCACAGATTGCCCAGTAGATGTAGAAGATTTGAATAAATTAGCACAGATGCATGACCCAAACAAAGAAGATGCTGTAGATTATCCACTGTTTATCACTTGTAAAAAATTTATTAGTAAGGTATGGAACAACCTACCTTGTCATATCATTTTCCAGTTTTACAGAGTTACTGTTCCCTTTTGGGTTTTGCAATGTTTATTTCTTTACTAACACTTTTGCTGGTACATGACTGACACTTAAAACAAAAAATTGCATTGCATATTGATTTCCACTAGAAGGGAAGTTTTCATCAGAAATGTCCTATATCTCCTTAAGTCTATCATTAGAGATGGTTTGGCTTTGTTAACAATATGTTTGGACTGATGTGGCTGATGCAAGTCAGGCTCCGTATAGGTCCTGTAAAACGTGGAAAGTCCTGGAATTTTATTTTGACATTTTCCAGGACTGGCAAGTCCTGGAAAAGACTGTAGTTCCTGGAAAGTCCTGGAAATCTGCTTAACTCAAGCAGTAAAGTTTTCAGAATTTACGTTATTAGAAATGTATGTAGATCCTAAGGAGAATTGATTTTGAAATCACGGGAATGAAAGGTTAAAGGTGAAATTTGGAGTCTGAAAAGAAAATTAATCTGAGTCCTGCAAAAGTCCTTGAATGTTTTTTTCTGAAAAAGGGTATGAATCCCGGTAAATGTGTTGTAGGCTCTTAGGGAAGGAGGGGTGAAGGTTGCCTGCACCTTTGCTTAACAGAGCAATAGCTTGCTACAGACTTGGCTGATGTTTTCACAGCTTACCATCATAAACAAACAGGTCTCGCCAGGGGTTTTGGGTATCCTGGTATCTGGGGTCAGTTAGTCAAGTTTTATATCTCAAGACAATTTTTTATCAAGTTGTGTTATTTTTTAGAGACACAAGTCGCATGTTTTGGCAGTTTTAGGTATATAATATCAAAGTTTTTTATTTTAAGGGAGCTTGGTTTCTCATGGGAAAAAAATAGGTGTATCCTTTCTCTGGTATCCAACTACTTCCCCCCTTCCCCTTTTTAGCTTGGCGTAATGAGAACTATTTTCAGTAAGCTTCCAATACATGCTTGAAGGTTACATGGCGGTGAAGATAACAGTATTAGGCTAGCAAAGTAACATGTTATGAACATACTGTTCATCTGAGAGAAAGTTAATGAAACACAAAACTAACTGACCTCTTTCTCTTCTTTTGCAGCAATTCATGGTTGTCCTCGGAAAGGTAATGTCATCATTTATTGAAATCATTTTTTTTTCTCACTGGGATTTTATTTTTATAGCGGATATGGACTTAGTACTCCACAGCAAACTCATGCATCCAACCTTCCTTAGACTGAAAATAATGAAAAGAAGATTTTTTGTTGTTGAATGCTACATGTCAGTATTTATTGTGACTTCATTCACTTTACAGAAAAAAAAGAAAAAAGGTGGAAAGAAAGGAAAGAAGAAGAAGGTAATTTTAAAGTAAAAGTATAAAAGTATTACAATGCATAATACTTTTAATTCTAATCATACTTAGGAACAGTTCAATCCGATGGTTGTCGTAGACATCTGTCATACTTCATGACGATACCCAGGTCATCTCTCTTTCAACATCATATATGAAATTTGTTTAGTTATTCGGAGGTCGAGTAACATTAAGGATTGATATCACACGCGTTTTCAGAAGTTGCAGAAATTTTCCGAGTCGCGCAGCGACGAAGGAAAGTCACTATTAGTCACTATTAATAAGGTTCAAAACGCACGCTTATTCGCAATTTCTGAGGAAGCCATTTCAGTGTTGTGTTAGTGTCAATGAACTGTAAAACTCACGCCGGAATCAGTACTAAAGCAATGAACCAGCCTTGCTGAAGAACGTTCGTCTGCACTGAAATTTGGTAAAGTTAAGAGTTTTTTAATGTTTTCCATTTCAGATATTTTTTTCCCAGGGCAATTACCCAAATTAAGGGAAAATACCCTCTGTCTCAGCCAATAAGCATTCAGTAATTTTGTTCTCCATGTTGTAAACCTTATTATCGCCATTTTAACAGGCAGAAACATGTCTTTAAAAAGTTTCTTCGAGAATCTGGATTTTATTTTAATCATAAAGTTATCACGAACCTATGGAAGTATTATACATCTGGTAGAGGCTTTTACATTTCCTAGCTAACCCAAAACTAATTTACCGTCTGTTCTCAGGGAAAAACAAAAATACCCATCCCGATTTGTACAGCACCTGATGGCCCCCGGACAAAACATGGTGGCCCACCCTCTGACTATGTAGAGAGATATGTGGTAAGTATTTGTAACAAAAATTTACTTTAAAGCTTTCATATACCAAATTTTCCCTATTGAAGGCGCGGCGTTTATTATATTTTTAACGTTTTTGATACGGCGTTTATTCAGAGGCGTCTTCATCTTTCTTAAATCACAAATAAAAAAAAAGTACCGTAAATAATTTGTCAAACCGAAGAAACATGTTCGAACTTCTGATGTGTCACTTTTTGCTTAGATAGAATCGAACTTTTTTGGCCTGTGATAATAGTATGTACACCAAGTATGGTATACATAACCATTGGATTTTTTTAACATCTTCTCAAACGCTTCTGCGTCAAATTTTTAATTTTTCAGCACTTCACAGACAACACAAGATTTGATCGGGATAATCCGCCATCGCATCCTATTCAAGATGATTCTTCCTGGTACCTTAACTTCCCAGGTTAGTACAGACTAGGTATGACGATTGAAAAGCGAAGTATTGTCTTTTTTTTTTCGGGAGACAATCGCAGTGAGTGCGTATTTTTTTTGTTTTGTTTTTTTTATAATGACAGAGTGCCTTGACAAGCAACCAACAGACGTAAAAAACTTTTGTTCATCTATGTTCTCTTTGTTCCTGATCAAACCATAAACCTGCGAAAACTCTTTTCGGATACCCTGAGTGAGAGGGGAAACGAACGAAAGAACTAACATTGGAAACGCCTCGAGATTCTCTCATTATTGAAAGATGTCACGGTTCTGGCAATTTTTTTCAAGCGTTTATCGGGAAAAAAGTCAATACTATAATTCACAATTACGGGCAGGAAATTTGATTCACCGTCTAACGAGAACATCATTCAGTCACAAACTCTTTCAAAATCCTCATTTAATAAGAGGGGTCTTGATCAGTAACATAAAAAATGCAATAATTTGTTAATTACGAATTAAGATATAGCAGTAATCAAGTTTAGAATGTTTCTGTTTTCATGGAAAATCGCTGAACCACCTCACTTTACTTTGAGTTCTTCATCGTGTTGATGTCTTCTTGTGGTATTTTTCTCGGATTGGCAGTTTTGATTACAATGGCTGTGAGTTTGCGACAATCAATCGAAATGCGTTTTTGGTGCGTTTCCTTAAGTAGTATATGTTTCCTTTTCTGTTCCCCTACATGTTTTAGATGTTACTTACATGAACATTAGCGATGCTGCTAAAGTAGGAGACTTAGAGACGTTAAAATCAGCTTTTGCCCGAGGAGTCTCAGTAGACCAACGCGACAAATACTACAAGACTCCGCTGATGGCAGCTTGTGCACATGGAAACATCGAAGTAGCGGCATACTTATTACAGATTGGGTGAGTTAACTGAAGTGGTGTGCACTGTAATTTGGTTTTAAGTGTGTATCAATATGCGTAGATCTGACCGACTGAACAAGTCTAGTCCTAGAGAAAACTCGGTATTAAGAAGAATATTTGAGCCAAATTAGTCAATTTGGAAATTTCATATACCATTTTGATGAAACTTATTTTTCTCAGATCACAAGCGACAGACTCACAAGCAGCATCTGTACTCTGCTTCCCATTAAGTCGGATCGCGTCGCTCTGCGCCTCTGATATCGTCTTCGCCTTCGACTCCAAAGATAGCGAAAACCAGCCGTACTAGAACGATCTCTAACAACGCAGTATTTTGCTGTTATATATTATCAACTTACAGTGCACTTATCCAAACCCTTTGTTTTGTTTTCCAGGGCAGACATCAATGCACGAGATAATTTCAAATGGACTCCTTTGCACCATGCCTGCCACTCAGGGCAAGTTGACTTGGTGCAGTTTCTGCTAGAAAACGGAGCAGAAATGGATGCGCAGACCATCAATGGCGGGACACCTTTAATGAGGGCTATTGAGAGTTCCAGAGAGGCTGTCGTGGAACTGCTAATTTCTAAAGGGTTTGTATAGTGGCTTTGCTTTAGACACCAAAATTGAAATTTTGTGAAAAGGTTGTTAGCTTGGTCACACAGTCCCACAGTGGTTGAAACCGCTTGAAACACGGGGAAAAAAGATTTCGAATGTTTTATTTGTCGAGTGCTTCATTTGCTAGATTATCGCCAACACCAAAACGTTTGGGTTCCTCACGCCCGCATTCAAGTAAAACCTGCCAGCAATTAAGATTTTTTTACAAAAACCAATGAATTTCTGAAGACCCAGTGACCTTTATGATCAATTCAAATCGTTGGCTCGATTACCAGCCGCTGTTCAAGCAATAAGCTGGCGCACAGCCTCTTCTTCCTTTGCGGGAGTAGCGAGGACTGGACACGAGAAAACGGAAGAAATCTCAGTGACGCTGAAAAATGTTGGGTTATGATTCCTTATCCTACAAGGATTCAGTTCCCTTTTCGTTTGTTCTTCAGAGCAAAAGTTCAGCTGGAAAATAAGAAGGGACATACAGCGCTGGATGTCGCCAAAGCTTACGCAGATCCTCGTGTTGTAGCTATAGTACAGAAACGATGGGACGAAATTCCGCCACCTGTGGATAAGAAGAAACGTATGTATTGTATCCGTTAAGCTGTACGTTAACCCTCTAGCTCCTAGAAGTAGTTAACATGTAACTCCTCTTTAAAGTATCCACATATTATTTAGCAAATAGGCAATGAGAATATTCAAACTTATAAGGTAGGAGTTGTCATCTTGATCTGACCCCAGATTCCTATAACTGACATACAAAGAAGTGTGTAAAGGCTGAAGGGGAGATTTGACAATCAGATCTTGGGAGTTAAACAGTCAAAAGAGGATCGATAGCCTAAAACTAGCGATTTGGATAGTTGCGTTCAAGTTTTGTTTCCTAAGTTCCAGTGGTTTGTTCAGTTAGTTAAAGTACTTGTAATTGCTTTCAACGAGAGGTTCCTTGCTATTTTTCTTCTGGTTTATTGAGCAAGAGGAAAGTTTATTTCTTCCGTTTGCTGGTGCCGTTGGCTTAAACGTCAGTCTTAAATTCACTAATTTGATTTCGAGGGTACTTTGCCGAATTTTAACTGAGCTGTGGCCAGGATTGATCGCTGATGAGTTTCATTTTCTATGTAATTAACATCTCAAAGTGTCCTCATCTATAGGATTTTACTGAAACCCTCGTAATTATGTCAGATATGAATGAATTGAAAACCTAGTAGGTACATTCATTGCATTTAAACCTGGTCATAAGTGCGACTAATCCTCACGAATGTAATAAACAGTACAACAACAACAACAACAACAATAGAAACAGCAACAACAACAACAGCAGCAGCACAGTGTGCGCAACTTTTGAGGTTTGCTAAGAGTTACACTAACAAGGTCTTGTCTATATCTTTCCTGGTGGGCACGTGAACTAATACAACAACTCGTTTTAACCTGTCTTTGGATTTCATTCAATTCCTTCTTGCTAGTCCGTTTCCACTAAGCCTTTTTGTTACTTTAACCTAACAGAATTTCATTATTCTTTTTCTGATTTTCTTTGCACCACTTAACTCTTTCTTGCGTCCATGATGAAAAATATTTAACGTTTCAATTTTTATCTTTTGTATCTTTCAAGGCTTTCCTATCTTCTCTCTGTGTGACCTTAAACTCTCTCGAGGGACTTTTTCTACGGGTGGCTCGGATGAGGATTTCAGCCGTGCACCGAGTCCCGCCTCTTCTATCTCTATGTACCTTTGTCATCGAGGTCTTTCTTTAAGTTCTAAGAGGGCCTTTTGGGACGAGTATCTTCATGGAAGAGACAGTGTTGATAGCGGTGTATATGCAACATTACAGGATAAATGCATGTGCTCCGTGTTATGTTAATTGATCAATGCCTTTCGGTATTTCCTAATTTTTGCCTGAATGCATCTTCTTATGTTGCGCGACATTGTTTTTCAAACATGATGAGTATGTGAACATGAAAGCGCTGTGAGCACAGCACTGCATTTTCATGAACTATTATTCAATGTTGTCATATGTGTGCTGTTTCATCCGCTTTGTTTTGTCGTCACAAAAGTTCGCTGCTTCGCTATCCTTTCCTTCATCTCTCTCAAACTCTTGAATGCAAGACAAAATACAATTTTGTTTCGCCATTTGGGTATCACACCTCTCTCAAAGTTCTTTAAAAAATCACAAACTTTCAATCCTTGAAACGATCTCCAACAAGGCGGCTTCCAAATCGCTCACGAAGACGACTAGCCAATGTGGATGAAGCGCACTGAGCCTACCTAGACGTACCTGTGACGCATGTCCATGTCTCTCTTCATCAGGAAAATTTGCACCCCGACCCAAGTCTAACGCGCAATCTAGTGACGCAGAGGGGCTTGGTAACGACGGAAACGATGGCAACGAAGGACCTGGGGACGACGATGACGATGGTGGTGATGATGGGTAGAAGTGGGAACAAAATGCCATTCAGGCACTTTGCGCAAACTCATACCAAATGAAGTCTAATTCGTTGGAAGATTAATTCAAGGGAACTGCGTGTCGTGAATCTTTAAATAGTAGTTTATTTCAGACGACAATATCAATGTGTGGGGTTGGAGAAACTTTCTGTAGAAAAATATGCAAGGAATATCCTTTGATTGGTAGAAAGTCATGTCAAACATCGATTACCGTATATGCACGGTTAGTGTTATTGCGATGGAATAAATGTGGATACGACTTGTATTTTAACAAAGTAGCATGATATTTTTCCAAATTCAAGTAATATCTTGTGATATGTGAATAACTATGCACAACTGAATAAAATTTCACTTAATTTTGGTTACGTCTTGCCTCTCTGCGTTTTTTATGTTATGTGATCAAGTTATTTGCCTTATCGTTTTAGTTTCTAAGCTTAGTTTTTCGAATTGAAGTTTAGTCTAAAGGGAGGATACGTTGATAATTAACGTAACTGGCGAACGAAGGTACATTTGCATAATCTGTTGGTGTAGCTGATAGGTTATTGAATCGCGGTGTCATTCTTTGGATGGTATATTCTAGAATAAAGCTCATGCGGGTTATAGTACCATTCTCTATTTTTATCTACCTAATTACACCTAATCATGTTCTCCATCTGTTCTGGCATCCCAGTGATTACACCTCCTTGTGTCCTCGACACTCGTTGGAACGTTGGAATGCTATAGTCCAGCTAAAAGGCGAGCTCTGTATGCAGAGAAATTTCTGTCACATCCGGTGCCTAATCTACGGACGACACGTTAGAAGATTTACGTAAACTATTATTCAAGCAAGGAAGGATTACTTTAGGGAACTTATCTCATGCAATAACAAGCTGAGAAACATTTATCTTAAGCTTTTGCTGAGGGTAGTTATCAAAGAGAACTTGATTTCATCGGCATCAAAAGTGACCTTTAATGTGGTAGGAACGAAAGATAAAAGTGGTACCGTGACGAGACGCAGCCAAGTTTGTTACTGATATTTCCAAATTTTGACGTCTCCTGTGATCTATTACTAAATAAATGCACATAGGGGCTCCTGACGCACGGCAACATGGAATCTGTTTGTTTTAATATTTAAAACAAAGAAAAAATGTTGTTAACAGTGACTTCATCTATGTGTCTGTCGTTAGGAAGATTAGAGGTGAAAACCAATTAAAAATGCATATGTAACTCAGCTTATTATATAATTTGTAATACAGGTGGAGGAAGCCCGCGCAAGAAAGGCGCCAAGTCAGCGGCCCCTTCAAAGACACACATGCCCAGTGTGAAGAACACCCCGGACAAAAAACAAGAAGAGGTAAGACGAGCTTGCCTTCAATGGGAATTACAGCAAGAGAGGCATCTTGGTATCTTTCAGAGAGTAACCTCTCCTTTTTTCTTTTTACTCTCTGCAGCCTCCATCTACAGCACCAGCGACTGGCGCCTCTTTAGTACGGAAATCGTCAGTGTTGCGAGCAGCCTCAGCTCTAGGAATCATCAACGAGAAACCTCAGCCAATCGTGTACACTCCTCGGAGAGCATGGATAACGCAGCCAACCACCGTAAGTAAAACATGGGATTTTTGGTCATAGTTTTGTGCAAATCAACCGAAAACTGAGAGGACGAAAAAAGACGAACGTACAAAAAAATAACTTCAATAGAGGTGTTCCCATACTGAATAAACAACCCGACCAGCAAAGATGATTTTGTTGTATATATAAGTCTTTCTGTTTAGCTACGGTGTTGATATAGGTGGCTTTCAGGTCGTAAAACTCTGCTTTTGAAGAGGGCCATCTATTAATACCGCCCCTTTTCGTTTTTCATTTTTCGGTTAGTCGTTAATTTATTTACTCGTTTGAATGGAGTTTCTCTTTTGCCAGCTTTCCCAAGAATGTTTCACCGGTTCTACTTAAAGAATGTTTCGTTTGATTGGCTTTATAGGATGATCTTCTACGTGGAAGAGAAGTTCGTCGGATGCGTTTTACCACAGATGTCGACTTCGCAGATTACAAGCCTGCATTCCAGAAACACATCACCTTGAAGGCCGAGGCAATGGAGGCGGAAGATGACTAATAAACCCATATGATTTTTCGCTCTTCTTTCGTTAGAAGTGCTTTGCTCACAAGTTATCAAACGTAAGGGCACTAAGAACCCTGTGGTTCTTAACCCTTGACAACACAGCGGTGAAACGTCTGCGTATGTGCCAAAGTTGTGATGACTAGGTGGCGTACTTTAAGGGCTGTCAGGACTAAGTTTTCCAGCACGAGTTACAAACAACCACTCAGGCCGGTAACTCACCGTGTTTTGGAAGCGTATCACTTTTTTGGTAAAGCCCAAAACAGAATCAGTGGTAAATCAACAGGATGGTTGTAATTGAATAAGCTTTGTGTTCGAAAAATCTCGAATTTTCCTTTTTTTCCTGCTTTTGTTTCCTTTGATCCCTTCGCACATGCCCTTTCCGCATGCCTTAAGTTTGACCACTGTGTTCTCCTTGACGGTCATCAATAAAGGGTCTACGCGAGTTGTGGTGCGTGACGAACTGCCTGTACCACAAAATTACCAAAATTCTAATTTTTGGCTCAGTTTTGAATGAAAGACAAAGAAAATTCCTTTGATAAACTTTGTCAGTTGCTGGACAACGTTTAATTTTTAGACAATGCACGAGAAAGTAAATTCAATGGCTGAAAGATTTTCTTGAAATTATTTTTGTTTCCTGAAAGAAGCAAAACTGGTCAGCTTTCCATTTCATTGGTAAGGTTAATTTTATAGCCTCATCTCACTGGCCACAGTTTGTTTAAAACTCGAAACTTTTGGAGTTGTGTAACCTAGAAAATGAGCCGAATCGGTGAGGCCGTTTACAATCTGTCAATAGGATAAAATTTAAGGTTCCACTGAATGTTCATAGAAAATCACGTTAAATATGATTGATTATATGTTTTTTATTTAAATTTTTATAAAATTTATACGTAGGCATCGTTATTTACTTCGGAAATTTTCATGAAAGCAAATTCAATTGTCAGTTTTTCATCGAAGTACCTAGATATGAAAGGATTATAGATATTTAACAAAGTTAAATACTTTTTATATTGAAAAGTAATGTAATTTAATGACTTTAGTTTCCGACAACGTTTTAAGCCGAGGATTTCCGACTTGACAGAGGATTGTCATGCCTTGTTTTGCCTCAGTTAGAAAAAGAAGAAGCTTATAAAGGGGAAGGGGGTGAGGTTCTCAGGAACCCCCCCCATCCCAGCTACGCCCTTGTCTTAAGAGCTGATGGCAGATAGTTCGGTGAATGTTATTCAGACCTTGTGAGTGAAAGGGTCAGCAAAACTTGCATCATATACACTCTTTCAAACTATTCAAAGGTATCATGATTTGATTACTATTCTCGTTTTTTAATCGTTTATACGATTTTATTTTTTTTTATTTGTTGTACTATTTGTTATCAGATTTTTAAAATACATGAAATGTTCACGTATAATTGTTGTTGTGTTCACTCCCCCTAACTTTCGAAAGCATTTCGATGCTCCTTGCACTAAAGTATTTTCAATATCTTTAAATAAGCCACAGTTTTCGCCATGTAACGCTTCTTGAGAGAGACAAGATATTAGGGGGGGAGGGGCGGTAAGTCATAAGCCACCTGCATTCTTATGGTGCAGTACATGCGTTGCCGTTTACTAAGCTGCAGAACAGCAATGTAATCTTTTTGCGCTTCACTGTCGAGTGAACGCAAGTACGAGGCGAGCGCTCCTTCTCTCGCGTGTGATCCACTCTGCGCGCTCGCCTGAAAAGCGACAAACAAGTGACACCTGTTTGGCAGGCAAACCTCAATTCTAAGACGCCCTTGAACCGAAAAACAAAATTCTTCCGCTGTTCTGGTCCCTCACTGTCATCCGGCCTTCTATTCCTGAATCACTTTTAATACAGCAACTTATCATATTGGTATTTCCACTGTTTCAGCCTACATTGGGACACTGAACTATAGCACTGTGGCCATGTTCACCTCTCCATGCTCTGTTGGACTAAATTAATGATGCAAAAATATAAAAATAAATAAACAAAAGAGTAAAATCAAGGAAAATACAGCGCCTGTTGGGCAGGTTAGGCGTTAAATTGCATTTTATCTTTAAGAGCCATGTAAAACAAAGAATGTTTTTTTCATCAGCAGCCCAAAGAAGAAAAAAAAAGGAGGAGGTAATTATGGAAATGTCTTAAACACAAGGAAGATCATAGCGTGCGGTCTTGATCAAAAGGAAGAACATAGAGTGCGGTCTTAAGATCGTATTTCACAATACAACACACAATATTTTGATTTGTGTGTTGTATTACATTATAACCGGCCTCCAAATTGCAGCTTTCCCACATTCGCTGCTAATGGCCGTTTTTTTAATGTGTAATGTTTGCAAAAGGATTTGCAGATTGTCTTTAAATGACTGTCGCTAAGTGTAATCAATTAAGACTGCTGCGGCGAATGTGTTGGTATTCAAAATTGACCCGGACTGATTCAACTTCATAACACAACCACTTGATCACCTCACTTTACAGCATATAGATGTCTCTACTTGAGTTAAGGTAAGTTTAGATCTGAAATTCAAAATTCTAGTAAGTTCTTCGTCATTCAGTGACTTTCTGAATGGTCAGCCGGAAGAATCACTCAAAAGACAGACCGAAACACTTAAGATTATTCCAGATTGTGTGGTTTGCAAGCCTGTCGAAGTCGCTCCCCAACCGTTCCTTCATTTTAATCTTCCTAACTCTTCACATTTTTCACAGATCTCCTCGTTTTCGGTCAAAAGGCACTTTTCCCTCAAATCAAAATTATGAAATAGCATTGTGACTTCTTTGATCGAGGCACTTTTTAAGGACGTCGCGAAATAAGCTCGTTAGGTTATGTGCAATCTGTCTCTCTTCTCTGTATGACGTAAACTATGTTACTCCTGTGCTTTAGTGCTCAAGCTGTTCAAGAATAAGAGCGCGCTAAGTTCTAAACATTACAAAAGGTACCATAATGCGCCTCATCAACGTTAGTTACCATAGAATGTCACACGAAGATGAGATAAAATCGATTATCTTATGTAAAACAATACTCAGTATGATTCCTTAAAAGATCGATGACCTTAAAGTTGTCAATTTTAATCATTCATAGGCGACAACGACGTAAACAGACTGTATGCATCATGATTAACGAAAACCGTGTAGTACGTTTCTAAAATCAAAAATCCTCCTGTTTCTCTTTTTATTAAGTAAGCTTTCGGATCGACTTTGGTTTATGTTGTCACGTGCGTTTACTCCAAAGGACGCCACTTTCCTAGCAACATCTCTGATCCGCTTTAAAGGTCTATATCACTTAAAAAAAACTTGATAATTCCTACATATAATTTCAGGTTATATCTATTCTAAAATATTTCACATTTCTCAAAATCGTCAAATTCTTGGGGACCCTAGAACACAGTTGCTTGCTCTTTAAGAACTTGGACATATATCCAGAAGAAAACTCACTCCATTACGCATCCGAACCCCATGGAAACACTCTTTTTCCTTTTTTGGTTCTTTACAATACTCGTATTTTGCCTCTTGTTTAAATTTCAGTTATCTACGTTCTGTATACCCTGAAAACATCTGTAATTGTCGTTTACCATGCTATTGATTTGTTTTTAGTTTAGATGACTTCAACACTGAAGATTCGGATGCCTCTACCATTCCCGATCTTTCTTTTGACATTCTTGCTCAGATAGACTCCCCAACGCCATTTATATGCATCACAGATGACAATGACGTCACCCACACGCCAGATTCTCGCGGAACGCCGATACACTTTGTAGTAAGGATATATTGCAATTTTAATGAAGTAAAACGCATTTTGATCAGCGGATGAAATTCAAGTGAAGAAATTATCCTCGCAGGTGAGCTGCAATTTAAAAACTAGCAGAAAAGACACCTGAAAAAGATTCATTCTTCGTCTTCTTTGCTACATTCACGACAAAGGGCCTAGGTTCGAATCCTGTTGAAGCCTAAACTTTTCCTAGCTTGTTTTCTGCAATTGCTTAAATTGGAGTTCACCTGCTAGGATTATTTTTTTACTCGAGGAAGGGTAGATTTAGCTTGCGTGGTAGGCTAACTCAGGGAATAGGCTTTGGGACAGGCGTCGTTGAATTTTGTTGCTCAGGCGAGCGCAGTTAGTCAGGTAAGCACAAAGAAAGCGTGAATAGCGCACGAGAGGTGAGACGTGCATTTATCTTCTTCTTCCTTTTACCCAATAAAATAGAAGGGGGGCACACGAGCTACCCCCTCCTATTCCCACGGGGAGGATGTTGGTAGAAACCTGTTCAAGAAACCGCCATAGGCTCCGTCGTTGGGCTCCTAACACTTCTACTGTTCGTGCTCAAGCTAGCGTGACGACGAACGGTTTGCCAATGTCTTTTGGAGCCACGCCGTGAATAATATTCTTAAGTGGCTTAATCCCTTAAACAAAGGAATAAATTGTTCAAAGCATTGTCGTTTTGTTGATTATTTTATTGTCTGTAGGGAAAAGGAACTTAATTACAAGACTTAAGCTGTGGACGAAAAACTTTAACCAATTATACTCGTCTGAGAAAAAAGCGACTTAGATGAGAACGTAAAATTTGTCTGAAAATCGAAACAAAGCTTTTCCACAACGAGACAAGCTGTTTATATAATCGGCTGAAAAACGATCAACAAATGTTATTATCTTTCCCTAATTCTAGTTTCATCTATTGAATACAAAGAATAGTTGTTTCCTGCTGTCAAAAAGTAACATGAATTTGACACTTATGCATTCAAACTGATTTTAATTCAGCTCTGTTAGTCTTATTAAAATCAGTTAAGCGACTACCATGGAATTCATCAAAACCGTTGCAGATAGATTCCGTTAAATCAGAGTACATGGCGTAAATTATTTCCGAACAGACCTTCAGGTATGTCTTTCCGAAAGATTCCTCAGTTAAGTAGCTGTTGTTTGCATTCCCTTATCACTCAGCATTGACAGGAGAAAGTATCGTATGCAGTTGGGACTTCACTACAAATTTCAACTTCACGCAAATCCTAGTTCTTTAAGGGGTTCAAATGTAAAGTTTCTTTAACTGTGGGAGAAAACATAGGCATGCCACCTAAAAAAGATTTTTTTTCACATCAGTTTAACTACTGAACATGCGGGAATTTTTCCTGCGTTTGAGTTATATTGTAGTTGTATGGTAGTTTTGATTACAACGGGTTGCCATTACTATCTCATCGAACGGCGTGGATCTAATCGAGGTCACACGATTTCAAGCGCATAGTTTGAAAAAGATGGATGAAATATCTATTCAATGAAACTCGTGCAAACATAAACGTGTTTGAAAATGACAAACCACTTTCCTAGTTGAAATATTAATTGAAAAATTAGGATGAAGTAGCATGACAAGGGAAGGAAAACCATTAAGCTTGATTCTAGCTTAAACGCTATCAGTTACCAATGTGATACAGAACAAAAGCTGACAGACTAAAAGTAAACATTGGAGGAGTTTACAGTTGCCACTTTTGGTTACATTTTGGGTTACCGCGGAGAAGCTTAGTCCAAGACACGACAATTGCGTTACATTATATGTGTTCCACCAGCTACCAAGTACACCGGAATATTCATATTTAGTATACACTAAAACAGTGCATAGCGCTCTGATTGGCTACTCCAACTCCGAATATATATATCCATTGCGATTCACCTCTGAGCAACTCACGCGGGATTTGCGCCCAAAAATATTGTAATCGTTGCAAGAATAAGTGATTTAGAATTATCTTTTTGTGCTGTACTATAGTATATACTGAAACAACTATTTACCTTAGTGTCGGTGGTTAGCGGTAAATATCCATCACTAGCCACCTCTACTTCGGTGAATAGTTGCAAAGCATACTGCATAAATATTAAAATGAATACTTGTGGTAAAAAAGTTTGAGTTATCACCAGTTAAGTTTTCTCCGTAGTTTAATCTGATAGAGATGAGAATTTTTTTAATAGAGGGGGGGGGGGGTCCTCTGCGTCTTGAGTCGGAGTATAAGGACACTTAACGGTGGCCTGTGGCATGTGGATGTCTTTGAGCGAAGTTTTTAAACCTGAAACTACTCTGTTACTCGACCTGACATGATATGAAGTAACAAATAGACTGAAACAACTACAACATCAACAACACGCGTTCAACGTTGACAAAATTCTATAGAATGCGAAGCACACATTACAAAGTATTGACGTATTTTTGTACATAACTATAAAGATTCTAGATACATGTATATTGTCAAGACAATGTACATATCTCTTGATATTGTTCAATGTCTCAACAAAAGTTGTATATTTTGCGATTGTTTTAGAAGATCACAATATTAGTTATGACGAGTAAAGTCCACTAGCGCTATTTTTATTGTTGTTAAAGAGTCTCACTACTCCTCCTCTTTTTTTTTTAGTCAGATTACGAAATGGAAGTGGAATTCAACGATGACTTGGAAGCTCGTCGAAGGTTCGAATCCAGTCTACCGGACAACTGGAGCTTGTGTTCGTCCAATACTCACAGCGGCAGATTGTACTACTTCAACTCAGTGACTGGGGAGAGTCGATGGGAGCACCCCCTGCTACCTGACATGGACACCCCAGTGAGTGACAAACCGTTCAAATATGAAAAATGTAATTAGAAAACTGTGGTTAGAAAATTAGGTGAGTGATTTGACGCCTTATAAATGCATCCTCTGGCTATAGAATCGACGAAAAATTACAGTACTCCTGCTCCTGAGGACTTATTCGTTTGAAGTGTCAAGAATTTAAGTTCATTCTAAGGCGTACAAGTGCGTTCATTTCCGGTTAAATCACGAATTTGAAGTGAGCCTCTTCTAGGCATGCAGTCAGAAAAGGGTTTGCGTCAACAGCGCAAAGCGGAAAAGGGAGAAAGAATAATTAGCGGTTTCGTAAAGAATGTTCGTAAAAGTTTTCGATAGAAGATCTTGAGCTTGATTGTAGATTAGAACCTTCTACAACCTCTTATCTGTCAGCAGGATTGCCTCAAGTGGTCACGTGTGGGCTAAAAGACCTTTTTCAGAAAAAGGCTTCTGAAGCGTTCTTCCCGCAGCCCGTCCCGCCTCCCTTTTTTGCTCTGGGTCATTATCGCCCCCGTCTCGTTTACTAACCTTAAACCCGTAACAGTTACTGTACTATGATCGGTAATCCCTCTGTCGTAAATGTTTTGATATTGGCAGATCAAGTTTACTCGAGCGATTTTTGAAATATATGATGTCACTTGATAGGAATGCTTCGCGAGATGAGATAGCATTTTTGTACTGAGTGATATGCAATATCAAGTTTGGTCATAAATGAGATTCAACATACATTTAGCAAGTCGAATGTAGAAAGACTGCATTTTAGTTAACGACTAAATCGCGGTTGTCTGGCACTAATGGAAACCCGTGTTCAAACACGTTCTCTCCTCCCTTCTCTTTGATGACATGACTGCTTTGTGATCTTCTGTCGTCACTTTGTACCAGAATTTGCTCCTTTTTTCAAAATAAATTCTTCGCAGATTAAAGAAATTTCGTGATTTTTATCCTTTATCTATAAACACAGGAAAGTAGATAGAAAAGGAAACGACAAAGATTAAAGGCGCGGTCGGCGATTTCCTTCATAATTAACTTTTATTCTGATCTTACTAGAATTTTTTTTTCTCTTGGGACGCCACTGAAACATTCTCTCATTAAGAAGTCACCAAATTCGATTAAATTCCCATCTTCGAATGGTCGAAAAAGAAAACTAAAATGATTAACAGTTTTAAAGGTCAAATTACAGCCGGTGCGGATTATATATGAGAACAATTACGAACGTTTTGATCCAATATTGTTGGTATTTGACAAAAGTAATTCCTGAAGGACTGTAACTTCGGTCAGCACGTTTTACCAACTTCCTGTGACGAAAAATCCTTCGTACTTTCACCACATTTCTTCTGAAAGATAGAGAAGCCAATACAGGGGAAATGTTTAGGCGCCGTGAGTTGTGAATTTATCGGCCAGCGGCTTTCGTCAGAATTTATAGATTCCCTCCAAAAACATTCTGGACGCGTTGGAAATGTTCCGATAAAATTGCACTCAAAGTTCGTTTTCTCTACAATTTTGGTTTTATTTTACAATGCCTGGGAAGGTAAGACATCTATTTAAGTGCAGGACGCATTTCAATTTGTAGCCGTGAATTATTTTTCGTCCTATTTCATTGTGTGTTAGAGAAGGATTTTAGAATATGTCGTCATGGCCTGCCTGTTTAACTTAAGGAAAATAGGTTTACAGTTTTGAGATACCTTTGAGAATTTTGTTTGTTTGAGACAAATTCATTTTCATTTACAAAGGTGTTAAAGAGTTTTTCAGGGTTGAAAGAAAATTCAAACACTGGTTTGCCTTAAATTAATGCGATTAATCGCTACAGTACTTCACCAGTTCGTCCGATGTGAAGTTATGTCAACAAATGTTGGTAAAACTTTGAGTCTAGGGAACTAGTGGTTTTTTTACATTCCCTAATCAAGAAATTGTGAAAAGTGATTTTTTGTAATCAATTACGAGGTGACTAATTACGTGTGGTGGTAAGTAGGAATTTTCGTCGATTTGTTTCGTGGTTTTATTGGATGTAAACAAACTCGTGCGAGACGAAACGCTTGATGACTTTGTGTTTATATTTTCAGGAAAAGGCATCCAACTTATCTTCAGGATTTGTGGTGACCGATTTTGTAATGCCGGCTCGTGATAAGCCAATTTCTCATCCGCCAGCAGACCCTCCTTTGTGCGAAAACGTAAGTTTGTCTAACAACTATGAAAAGCACTTGAAACAAAAATTAACGTAAAACCAAACAAGCTTGTGTTTATTGAATTTTAACAAGTTCTTAGTCTTTGTTCAAACGGCAAGCAAATACCATTAATTATTCACGATTATAACAGCTTAAAGAAAACTCCAATAAGTTGAAATTTTGTCACATTTAATTGAGTTACCAATTGGCAAATAAAAATAATTATCCTTAATATAGAAAAGGCGGATTTATATATCTAGGCATTTATAAATTGTCAATTAAAAGTCTTTCAATTCAGGTAACACAATACCTTAGATTTCAATGGAAGGTCTAGTTAATTTTTCATACTTGTGAATTCTTTCAAGCAAGAAAACAAAATAGTTATTATCATATCTTTTTACCTTGCTTGTTCATTTTTTTGCAGTGTAGGAAGCTAGAGTTAACCTTCTTTGATCCAAACTGTCCTGGCTGTCAAGATATTCTTTTAGAGTAAGTTTATACAATCTTGGTTTTTGATAAATCTATTGCAATATACTGCATTAGTGTAAGCTACCCATGACTCAACATTCACACCCTTGTTTACAAGAAGATTTACAATTAACCCTGTAACTCCCATGAGTGACCAAGAGGGAATTTCTTCTTACAGCATCAAATTAATTCAATATCAAGCAGACAAGTTATAAGAAAAAAAAATTCAATGAGGGGATTATTAATTGGTCCAATAACAAATTCTCTGAACTTATATTATAAAAATTGTACGGGCAGTAGTAAGGAGAATTTCTAACAAGATCTCGGGACTGAAAGGGTTGAGGTGATTCCCAAGTCAATGAAGTTGATATATTTTTGTGAAACTTGTCATTATCATTAAATTTCAATCCATTTTAGTTATGTAAAATGAGCCATAAAAAGTAGGTTATACTCTTGGTTAAAGGAAATGACTGACCATGATTACTCTTTTCATTAATTCAACTGCATCTTTCCAACGGATGTGTATTTCATTGGTTCATGTAATGTTATGCTGAAACAGGAAGCATAGCCTCAGTTGACTTAACTCCCTGAAATAGCAAAATGAAACCCTTCTATTTTGATAATATTGTATAATTGCATAAAATTAAAATTCACATAGTGGACAATAAAACCCTGGTTATGCAGTGTCTCTTAATTTAACTTTGAGAGGCAGCACTTTGTAACAACTCTAAAATTGGCTTTAGTAAAAATTGTTATAAAATGTAATTTAAACATCAGTTTGCTCAGATCAGTTGCACCTCCAGCTGTGGTATTGGTATTCTCAAACTTGAATTATCATTTCTTGTAGACCAAAGACAACCATCTCAGAGATTTTTGCAATTATGAGACAATGGGTACCACAAGTTCAACAGAACATTGAAATGTTTATTAGAGAGGTGAGCTAGAGGGATTTGTATGTGCCTGTGAGCTGTGTACACAAAAGCACACAATTTCTATCTGAGCTAAGATTGGATTTTTTAAGGTTGCCTTTAATTACAGTTACATTAATAGTTGAACAACAAGCTATCCTTTTTCCGGTTAAGTCTCTCATATGAGTGGAAAGAAATCAGTAAAAATTTATTAGCACCACAAGTCTCTCATATGAGTGGAAAGAAATCAGTAAAAATTTATTAGCACCACATGGAACTCTTAGAGGAAGTCACAAGACTACAGACAAAGGCATGGAGTTTTACCTTGCTTAGTTGAGGGATTTTAGGAATCAAATTTACATTCCATGAGGTGTAACCAGTTCCATTACCTTTCTTAATGCATTATCAATGTCTCGATGTCATGGAAGATTAATACTATTCCTTTTTGCATAGTGGTACCTCTATCCTGAGTTCTGCATGTTGCTGACATGTTTTGTTCTGACTTAATCACAGATGATTCATGGGAAATCTCATGCATGTAGTTTATGATCAAGAAAAATGGTAGACTTAGCAAGCCCAATGTCTAAGTTTATAATTTTTGTATCGATTTGTTAAAACTCAGATTGTTTTTAAAATATTCAAATCATTACAGGTTGTTCACCTTCATTCACCCTCTAACTTTCAGGTATTAAGACGAGGTGCTCATGTTGATGATCGGGATGGTTTGACAGACATGACATTGCTGCATTATGCTTGCAAAGCTGGTGCAGGTATACTTTTACACTCAGTAGTCAGTAAGAAAATAATTGACCTGACCCTTTACACCCTAAGATCAGTATACACATTCCCAGTACTGTTTTCTATACATTTCCTATGGTGCTGATGAGGAGATTTTGCTTTTATCCTTTTCAATTATTCTCATGACCTAAATGTTTGATTCAGGGGTGAGACTGTAAGGAGAAATTAGATGTCAGTCACTCTTAGGGGTTAAAGGGTTAAATTTTTTAGACGGTTGGTTAAGGTTGGAAAAGGTAGGGTACAACAGGCATGCCTGTGGGTCATAGGCATCTTAGAAAGCCTTCTTCTCTCTGCCTGTGGGATCTTTCTCTTATAAGACTGGAGCATCCTCTTTGATTTCATTGGCATTGTTTTGTAGTTGGTGTTGGTGATGTTGGAGCTGCAAGTAGTGTTGTCAGTTCACTGATCTCTAAGGTAAGAACAGTTAAATCAATTCTTGTTACTTCTCCCTTGAAATACACTATTTTTATGAGCATGCATAAAATAATTTGTATGTAAGGTGGCTATAGAATCATATACAATTTTTAAAAGAGGTTTTTCTGATTTCATCAGTTGTATTCAGTAACAATTACCATTATCTCATTATTAACCTGCACAGGGTAGTGATGTTAGTCAGAAGTGTCGCTGGACTGACATGCTCCCTTTACATTATGCATCCTTCTTTGATGCTGCACCAATCCTTAGAGTTCTCCTGAAGGCTTCTAATGCAAGAGGTATGTTTTAAAGAGCTATATTGAACTGAAAGAAATCCATTTACTGAAATATTCATTGTTTCTTGAACCCTCTTTAATAAAAACCCAAGGGACACTGTATAGGTCATTAACCCTTTAACTCCCAAGATCTCATTAGTAATTATCCTTACTATCTCCCATACTTCTGATGTTAGTTTGGAGAATTTGGTATTGGATCAACTTATAATCCCCTAACTGATATTTTTCTTCATTCTCATCACTTTTCTGCTTGATATTGTATTCTGTAAGGAGAAATTCTGTCTTGATCCCTCATGGGAGTTAAAGGGTTGACTAGAGAGTTACGAGGCAAAGCCCTTTTTTTTATACTTTTCAATAGCAGTTTCAAGAAAATGTGTGTCTAAGCATAGGATTTTTTGGAATTAATTAGCCTGAGAAATTATAAACAAGGAGTGATAAAAGGAAACAACTACTTATTTTAAACAACCAATGAACACAGTTTCCAAACCAGCAATTCATTGTGCAATTTTAGATGCCAAATTCTTTTTCTCAACATGACGGCCAAATGGTTGCAGCTTGTTGCACTGGAATATGTGTTTTCATAGGATTCTACCCAACCTACAGTATCAAAAGAAGTATCTCAACCAGACAACTGGTTTATTGTTATAATGCTTGTTCTTTTTTTTACTTGCAGATGTTGATACTCGGTGTAAAGAATTTGATAATGGCACATCTCTGCACATTGCTGCAAGTAATCTCTGCCTAGAAGGAGCCAAGTGTTTAGTAAGCGCCCACTAAGATTACATTTTTTAATTTAAATAATACAGTTGAACCCTCACTCATGGCCACTTCTCTACAGTTTCCACTTATTTTGTCCCAGGGCATGGTCCAAACACCAACCTCTGAACAGTTTATTAAAGGGTGTGACAATTTTCCAAAGCAAATAACCCCTGGTAGCTTTATTTCTCAAGGAAGGAAATAAAATATTTTGAAGAGAAAAGGTCCAGTGAACTTTTTAGAAATTGATATGCTGACTTTACCTGTCTGGTTTTCTTTTGATTAAATTTTCTCTAATCATTTGATAAATCTTTAATGTGTCTAGTAGAATCTGTATACTAACCATTATTTCAAAACAGTTCAAAACTGTAATTGATTTTTCCTACTCAGTGGAAAAAAAGTCATGTCACACCCCTACCCCCTTGCCTAATTTTTTGCCAGTGTCGCCTGCCCCTAAGATGACCAAGGTTTGACTGTGATTATTTACCTGAAATTATACATCTGTTAAAGAAAATATTCAATCAACTGATTAAAACAGCCAATCTTTTTCTTTTTAATTTGGTTTTTATCACTGTATGAGACATGAGCTTTTTATACCTAGTAAAATTTTAAACAGTATCATATCACTGTTAATGTATTTCAGCTTCAGCATGGAGCAGATGCATCTTTGAGAGACAAACTTAACAGACTAGCTTTGCACTGTATTCCTGATGGTAAGAGTAAAGAGCAGTCATAAATATTTTATTGGAGGAGTAGAATTTGTTAATTTCATCTTAAATTGTTCCTGCTTAAACAAAAGGGATAGTCTGGTATTGAATTTTAATTTTGAGATGATACACTCTGACTGAGGATTTTTGTAGAATATTTTGTTAACTTTCCATATTCTTATGCAGTAAGTTACCTATCTTTGTACAGCTGCAGTGTATGAACAAGATTCAGAACCAGCAATTGTTGCTGACAAGCTGACAAGACTTCTCTCAGAAGCTGAGCCTCCACTTAACCCTATGCAAGATCAAGAGGTATGGCTACAAAAATATATCATTTATACATAAGGCTCTATACTATCAAATGAAGATGATAGTTTGTATGCAGGGTTGTCAAAATAAGCCTGCAACTGCACATTTCACTGTTTACTCTGAAAAATGTGCCAGCTTTTCTGAATGTTTGTAGCTCAATTTTCAGCATGGAGGCTTGTCAGTGTACCACCTAATTTGTATCACAATTTGGTTTCTAAAAATCATTTTGGCAACACAGTATATATACCTAATGATAATAAGATGTTCCAGTCTGACTGGACTTTTCATGAAATTTGTAGCTCGTTGTGATGATATATTCTGAGATGCACTCTGTGCATTAATAGTAATGAAAAAAATAATTATCTAATATTCATATTGATAATGATGCAAATTTGTTTTTCAAACTTTCATCAACAGTGCTAGTTGTTATTTGAAGTGTTATCAATAGTATTGATGATGCAATTTGTTTTACCTTCATTGCATTGTACTCAACAATTTCAAAATCAATTTTGTATGTACATTTGTTACCTTTTAGAATGAGGTTCCGTCTACTTTGGCTTCTATGGGACTTAAAATTGGTGATCAAGTGTGTATTGGAGGAAGTAAGGTACATAATTATATGATTTAGTTGCTTTCATTTACAAATTTCTTAAGACTTCTTGGAAAGGATGATACAATGGGAAAAGATGTATTGTGAATGGTCATTGCAGCAAACCACTTCATATGTACTACTTTATAAGAAAGTTAGTGCAATCCATTCAAGGATTTTATTGCTGCAATGATGGCATGAAGGTAAGGTGAAGTCAGGACGAGCTCTGTTTCATGGACAACAATGTCCATAAAGTTCTCAGTCACACAACAAACAAAGCTTCATAACAACTTGTCCCTCTAACAAGTAGCAACAAATTTTTTGAAATTTGTTGCAACTTGTTCAAATAGTTGTCTGAAAAATTTGATTGTATCAACGATAAGACCAAGACCTTGTTAGTAAGTAATTCTCCTTTCTGCCTGCAATACAATCCCTTTAAGTTACTTTGGAGATTTGGTCTTGAATCAACCAACAATTCCCAATTTATAATTTTCTCTGTTCTCATCATTATCTTCCTGATATTGTAAGGAGAAACTCTGTCTTGGTCACTCATTGGAGTGAAAGCGTCAATTGATTTCATTGCAGTTTGGGATTCTTCGCTTCTGTGGTCCGACAGACTTTGCCTCAGGGGAGTGGGCTGGTGTGGAACTGGAGACACCCATTGGAAAAAATGATGGTTCAGTGGGGGGAGTGTCATACTTCCAATGTACTCCTAAGCATGGTAGGGTAAAGCATACCAAACTAGGCTGGTACCAATAAAATATTGGGGAAAATGTATTGTGCATACCCAATAAAAAGTTGGAGTGTCTTTGCATTTTATCACTTGATTCAAAGCATTAAAAGGCAAACATATCGGTCAGTACATTTTGCATGAATCATGAGAAAATGCACCCCTAGTAACATTAAATTATAAATTTCTAGGGGGTTAAAAGCTTTAAGAATGTTCATTTTTTGTAATACCTGTTTTGCGCACTACATGAAAATAACTCTGATTACAACTCCACTTTCACAGGATTATCCTCCACAGTTGATAATATCAATGTTGTAAAGGTTCTCAGCATCTTTTTTTGTTGCTACCTAGATTATCTCCAACCCAGATCCTTATTTTTCTATGCCTAGTTTTGTCTGTTTGTTTGTTTGTTTGGTTCTTTGTTTTGGTTCTGTTTTGTAAAGATTCCGCCTGACTTTCAACCACACTGAATATAGGTACTCATTTTTGTGCATTCAATCATCAGGTATCTTCGCTCCGCTGTCCAAGATAAGTAAAGCAGACTCCTTACCAAACTCCCGTCCCAATTCCCGACCAACCTCTGCCTCTCGTATTGCTCAAGCCCAGATCTCTCAGTCTGGCTCACGGCCGTCGTCGAGGTCCAGTTCAAGACCTAACTCGAGATCAGGCTCTCGATCAGGCTCCCCAGCTCCCTCGCCGCGAGTGAATGGAACCGACGAAACACTAGGTTTCCAGGTTAGTACCCTTTGGTTACGGGTGATTAATTGCGACCCTTTTCTCGCATTTCGCCATTCAAGATGATAGTAACATTTTACAGTGAAAAATTTATAACTGAGACTACGCTCATAACCAGAGGTTATGCTCTCTATTGTAGATTGGTGATAACGTCATGGTCGCCGGACAGAAAAACGGAGTTGTCAGGTTTATGGGAAGAACGCAGTTTGCTGAAGGGTGAGTTTTCATCGAAAGATTTTGGTAGGTTCTAGTTGCAGATATAGTGTACTGTAATAACTCAAATCCAAATAAAATAATGGCTGTTGAATTTCTTGAACCGAAAGCGTACCAGAAAATCGAAAAAAAAAACAAATACGTTTGCAAAATTTGTGCCTATGCAGTTTGCTGAAGGGTGAGTTTTCATCGAAAGATTTTGGTAGGTTCTAGTTGCAGATATAGTGTACTGTAATAACTCAAATCCAAATAAAATAATGGCTGTTGAATTTCTTGAACCGAAAGCGTACCAGAAAATCGAAAAAGAAAACAAATACGTTTTGCAAAATTTGTGCCTATGGTTTCAACAATCCTAAAAATTATTTTTCTCAACTGCTAGGCTGTTGCTTTTAAAAGTACCTTAGTATTGAATTCCAAGTATAATTTTAAAGATTCCCTAGAGCTTTCTGCAATAATAATGTTTTTGTTATGATCCAGTTAAATGTCCTAGAGATCCTGAAAGAAATCAAAGACTCCTTTCAGGCGAGTTTCATAATGTTCATAGATGCGCGGATCGCTCATTTCTTCACCGCAGTGCACATATATGATTTTCATACATTTCCAGTAATTATTGAGTTTTAGATCTTTCAAAGTTTCTTTGCAAGTAAAGAAATTGTATGTGAACTCACTAGAAATGAGAATCTATTACATCAGTTTGTTTTTAACTTTAATTTCTAGTTTGTGGCTCGGTATTGAACTGGAGCAGGCTGTTGGCAAGAACGATGGCTCAGTAGCAGGAGTCAGATACTTCGCCTGCAAACCGAGCCATGGCGTGTTTGCTCCTCCATCTAAAGTCACTAAGTTAGTAACTCTCCTAGTTTAAGGAGGCTTTGTCGTTAGATATGCAGAGCACGTAGAAAGATGTTACGAAAACCTCTGCAAATTATTCACATGGAATGTCCAACCCGTGCTATATAATTCAGATTTTCTTAAGAATGATCTCTGTCGTGTTTTGCTCACTCTTTAACTCTTTACACCCTTACATCAAGATGTATATTCTCCATACTGCTCCTTATACATATCTTATGGTACTTAGAGGAGAGTTAGTTTGACAATCACGAGCTTGTTTAGTTTGCGACCAATTCGTTATTTTTAATTGTCTTATTCAGCAGTGATGCTTTAAGGAGAAATTTGATCCCAGTCACTCTTCTCTCTTTCAGAAATACTTGAGCTAAATAGTTTTCCATTTCTAGGAAATCAGACCTGACACACACAAGCGAGCAGAATGGCTTTGCAGTCCCAACAATCCCAGCCCTGAAGAGCAAGTTCGGCTCCCAGAATTCATTACAAGCGTCTGGATCACACGGATCACAAAGCGACTTATCACAAACAGACTCCAACCCAGACCTCAACAGTAGCGCGAGGAAAGTATCGACCCAGTCCAACCCGGACCAACAAACACCAAGACGAGGCAGTGCATCTTCAGTTGCTTCTGATAAGTATGAAGATTAGAAATTAGTTCGTGGTTCTTTGATTGTCCTTACAGTTTTGAAAACTTATCACTAAGTTACAATTTATAACTGACAATTTAAGGCTAATGATGGTAATTCAGTTTTTGCAAATATGAAAATCTTGATCCGTTTCAGAAGCTTGCAGACAATACGGAGGGGTAGTTTACCTCAACAGAAAGGAAAAGGGTCAGCAGAATTCCAACTTACTACGGTAAATAAAATGTTCAGTAGTCCGCACACAATTGACAGTGTGTCTACAAAGGCACTCCTCGATCGCCTAATCACAGCTTGCGCGTAGTTAAGAGTTATTATCACATCTCTCAGTTAGTAGGTGTGTTATGATTGGTCAACTCAGCTGCTGTATTTCTCTGCACGGCCTGCTAAATTCAAAAGTTCCTTTAAATTGAAATTCTTCACCTCTGTTTGAACCCAGAGATAGATAAATACCCCACAAACCTCGATTTCGTGGTCCGTACTGTAAGTTACAGAACCGCGTTTTTCCACTGGGATTTATGACCCGCGCAAATCTGGGTTGGAAGAACTCGATCTGTAATTTGAAGGACCACGATTTCGGTTAGTAAGAAGTATATATTTGCCTCAATCGTGCTTGCGCCTTCGGAAGGAAAGGCAGACTTCGAGCCTTGAGATAAGGGCTCACTGCGTTGTATTTCTGTCAAGGCAAGACACGGAATTCTCATAGCTGAATATACTTAGAATGGGAGCTCTCCCCACCTAGTGGCATAGATAGATACCAAGGATCTGACTGAGAAACGGAAAGAGGGATAACATTTATTCAATTAGTTTTCACCCTATAGAATAGCAGTACTCCAAGTCGATGTATGTTCGAAAACCTGGATAACATTTCCGCGTGTTATAACTGTAACGCCCACAAGATATTTTTATATTGCACAATTTAGTTTGCATTGATTCTGACACATTTGCAAACTCAACTATAATTTAGAGGAAAATGTTTTTCGTCTAGTCACGAGCGTGGGACAGAAAAAATTCTGAGTTCTTTACAAACTACAATTTACTTGATGTTTTTCTCCCCAACTACCTTTTTTTCATTCTCATTGTGTTGTTTGCAGGGTCTAAGTGTGCTTGTTAACGGCGAACTAGGCGTTGTGCGATACATTGGCCCAGCGGAATTTGCAGAAGGGAAATGGTTGGGTGTAGAAATGAGAAAACCTGGTACGATACAAAACCTTATTTTTAATGTTAAAATATGTAATAAACTCTTTCTCAAAATGACAGCCGATAGTTCAAACCACTGAGAACATTTATATCAGCAGAGAGGTAAACAGTATTTATTTGGCAGTCTGTCAGATTCTCTTTCATGCGTGCGTGTGTTTTTCCCTGTAGTCAACCAGTCTCCTCGACAGCTGTACATTAAGTCCTGCTCCCGTGAGCGTTGCGTGAAAAAATAAAATATATAAGTTTGAAAAATGTAGACTTCTATTTGGCCGGTAGGGAATTTATTTTGCTTAAAGTCTCTCAAATGTCTATCAATGTGAATAATAGTCGTTTCTGTGATAATATGATTTTCATCGACTCGAAGTTTTCAATAATACCTATCAGAAACAGGTATTTTCTTGCCAGGAGGGTTTTTTGTCTTATGATAATTTTTAGCGGGCGAGAACGATCGTCAACGAAATTACCTCTTAAAGTATCACCCTTGAGTTTAGGAAATGAACGCCGACTGAAGAAACCCTCGATTGTCAAAAGGTTATCTTTGTTGATTCCATGGGACGTGTTTAGATAATAGTATACTCTGACGAGATGTTGCTTGTTGCTATAGTAACTCGACTTGTCTCCTGTTGTTATGTTAGTCTGGCTCATATGCTCACATGACCTATACACTCCCATACGTGTTTATGAAAAAAAACTTGAAATTTTTTTTCTTCTTAATGTGCTGAATAGTTTTCGTTGGAGTTGTAAACTGAACTCTCTCTTGAAAGTGTCTTTTTTTTTGTAGCTTAGGAAGAACGAAGTCTTTCTAATCAAGTAGTTTATTTAAAACCTTTTTTTTTGCAGTTGGAAAGAACGACGGCTCGGTCAATGGCAAGAAATACTTCTCGTGGTGAGTTTTTTGCGTTAATTTCTATCTACTTTCTTCGTTATTTTTAGTTAAACTTTTCATGCTTATGATTAGGGTTAACAAGAAATAAAAAGCTGCAAAAAAATGAAAAAAAAAGCTGCAAAAAAATGAAAAAAAAAGCTGCAAAAAAATGAAAAAAAAAGCTGCAAAAAAATGAAAAAAAAGCTGCAAAAAAATGAAAAAAAAAGCTGCAAAAAAATGAAAAAAAAAGCACTGAAAAGTCGCAACAAGAGCACCGAATGAAAGGAAAAGGGTATTGACAGCCAAAAAGCAGCGTTCGCTCGCCATTTTGTCTTTTTATACGCTTGGCGACCATGCAACAACCTCAAAGACCTTCATTCCGAGATCTCGGGGTAATGAGATTACATGTAAACGCGGGCTATTTTCGACCACGATTAGGCAGGTTATCCCCCTCCTTTCCGGCCTATTGTCAACAACAACATCAACAAATCGGCATGCTCCTAAATACCAAGAAAACTATGTTGTACCCCCTGTCCCGCCTGAAAACTTGGTTACGACCTTCAAATCAAAGGCAACGTTGCATTTGCCACTTCAGTGGTTCGTGGCTGCTCGTTGAATCCTAAGGAATTGACATTCAACAAAATTTGCCGTCTAGCGAGTTTAAAGTCGAGATTTCCATTTCAATCGAACTTGAAAAGACTTAATTCCAAGAGTATATGCTACAGCCGAAATTAACTCGAAAAATACCATTAACATAACTTTACAGCAAACCACAACACGGCCTTATGGTTCGCCCAAACCGCGCCACTTGTAGAGGAATTAACTGTGCCAAGTTAATCAGCGAGATGGAATCCGGGGTGTTTTCGTGACACTGTTTACGAAAAGCATTCCTGAGAGGAACTGATTATTGCCGACGATTCAGTCAGGAGAACGCTCGGTTTACGTGATTGATGGGTTCTTCGTTTGAGAGGATTTGCCGAAGACTTTCCGAAGACATCTTTTGACGTTTACACCTATGTCTTCACTTTCTCGGGGATGTGCGGCCGACAGATTTATGATACGACGTTATCAACAATAAATTTTTAAACCATACACAACTATAATAGATTTGAAATGCGATATATTAGATAAGTAACCAGAACTACTATTCTCTAAAAGTCCTTGTTATTATAAAAATATAAAAGTTACATCAAATTTTACAGCTTTTTATTCGCCAACTGATTACATACGTTAAATAATGTCTATTTTGCCCGTCGCCAAGCTAAAGCTAAGAAATTGATATCAAATGACCTGTGAAGTAATTAATGCAACAAATGGGCATAGATCTTACACTTCCTCGTTTTTGGTCTCAATGGCTTCCATTCTAATGTTTTTTTGTTTTTTTTTGCGAAAGGAAAGAAAACAACAACAATTTTTAATGTCTATCTGGAAAAGAAACAAAGGCTGATTTGAGTTGCGTTAAAATTCTGAGTGCAACTTTGAAAGACGTTTTTGTTTTGTGGAGTTTTAGAGTATCTGCCTTCTTTACAAGGAAGTCATAGATTAATTTCTGATCTTATTTTGAGCTCCAGCATGAGTTTTTATCCTGTTTAATTTTAAAGCTGTAGCTGGTGTAAGTCGTGTCTGTTTTAATTTTAAAACTGAACCCGCTTCTTTTACGTGAATTAAATATTTAAAGTCGACATATTATTGTCCTCTAAAGGATTAAAGAGGTATATTTTTAAGCTCATAGAGTGAATAGTTATGGCGTGGTATATCATATATTTATTATATACGCATAACAAACAATAAAAAAGATCAAGTTAAGTCAGTGATGTCCATTTTAATTTTGCGACATACTTTACGCTTCACGCCAATTACACGGGTGGGAATGTTTCCAATTTCGTTTCCGACATTTTTCGCATCGCCCTTCCCTCATCGCAAATATTTATATTGCTGTGTGACGATAGTTTGCTCACAAATGCAAAAAATAAGAGAAAAAAAGGGAAAGAAGATAAAAGAAATTAAATAACTAGAATTATAAAATTTAATTATAAGAAAAACTTATGAGTATCAAGAGTTTTGAAGTTGGTTGTGTCTGAAATTTAGTATTCACTGTGTCAATTTGTGGTTCGATTCTTTGACAGTGTTATTTAAAGGAAATACCTCTTTTCGCAATATTGTACGCTCAGAATCCAAACGGCTCAAATAATGCTTGAAGGCCAGAGAAAATTCTAAAAAAGTATATTAGATCACTATAAACACTTTCGTTGCAATATAGGTGAAAACGAAAGCAATGTTTTTACGGTAAATTACATCCGAAATACTTAGCAAGCTTTAGCTGTTGAAATTTGACGTGATTACGGTCCCTTATTCTGCCTATGCTTGTTGTAGTATACACAAACTATAGAAAACATCTTGTGATTGGTATGTTTTTAGCGATCATTTAACTAATGAATCCGTGAATAATTATTTTTTTATGCAGATATATTGTGTCTTTCCATGCACATCGAAGAGTTATTATGAAATCAAATGTTTCGTATTAATGTACCCGTCGGTATGGGTTATTCTCAACCGTTTTAAATGTAGTTACCTTTATGCCTTTTATTATAAATGACTGCTTTGTCTCAATTTTTTCCTTTTTTTGTGAATTCGAATCTTAGAGCGGTTGCCGATAATAGGTTTCTTTCACCTGTCTTTACTATCGACCATAATATTGTTTCTTTGTGATATATTGAATGAAGGAAACTTGTAAGTGTCCCTTCTCACGAAAATCACCGTGTTTTGTTTAGCGTTGAGCCTCTTTTGTGACTGTTTGATCCTTAGTAAGATTTTAACAAAATATCCTCTCTCTAGTAAAAGAAAATTACGTCCTTCTACTCTTTTGGTGAGTGACAGATGTCCCGTATCCCAGCGACAAGGTGACAAAAACAACATGCGATCCGATTGCACAGACCAAATAATTTGCATTTGAAGAGAAAGTGAGCGATTGCGAAAAGGTTGGCCGAATTGTTGTAATAGATAAGCTTATGGTACCCATGGGAGAAGAATTTAAACGAATATAGTCACTATTTAAAGAATGAATTTCCCTTCAGATAGCGACCAGGCGAATGAAGTCGATTTCTTTACAAGCAAATGGAACGCGTAACTTACCATTCCCGGTTTGTTTACATGAGACACAACTGCTTTGAAAAGTATGGCGGACGTCGACATGGACATGGCGAATTGTTCCGATCGAATTGTCGTCTCCAGTCCTGGATGTTCGAGCTCTGGGGCTGTTTTTGCGGAAATGTTCGTACTGTCGGTCATTTTTTTGGGATCTGTGCTCGGAAATGGGCTTATTCTGCTGGTCATACAGAAAAGTCGGCGAAGCGAATGGACCACGAATTATTTTGTTTTGAGTTTGGGCTTATCAAACTTGACGGTACCGTTCATGTGTATTCTTTGGACCATGATTTGGATCATGCATGGATCGTGGCTGTTTGATGTAACTTGTAAACTGACCTTCTTTTTCCACTTCTTAAACGCTGGTGTGTCTTCGGGGCTTCTGGCCTGTATTTCATTGGATCGATTCTACATCATTGTACATCCTTTAAAGTTCAAAATGAGCCGTTCTCAAACTAAAGAGCTTATTATTTTCGTTTGGATCTTTATGATTTGTTCTTCGGCACCAACCTTGTATTTCTTCACATCAACGTCACCAGACAAAGTGGATAACGAAAATTTTTGCCGTGGCGACGTCACAGGAGTTGAATGGAAGGTCTTCATAATGTTATTTTTCTTTCTTGCGTTTTGTTCCCCTCTTATCTTCACCGTTGTGATGTACTTACGGATCGCATTCGCTGTTATAACTCGAAATCTTCACGCGAAAAATACCCCAAATAGTTTCAGACGGAATGCGTTTCGTGTACCTCGTTCGAAAATCAAAGTACTTCGTATGCTGTTTCTTCAGTGGCTCGTATTTATTTGTTGTTGTCTTCCGTACTTTCTAAGCCTCGTTCTTTCTTCGTTGAACTATAATTTGAAGCTATACGTGTACATGAGTTTTTTAATACTCTCCTTTTCAAATTCAGCTTTAAACGTAGCGATATATGCCCTATTCAGTGGGGATTTTCGCCAAGGATGCAAAAGAGTGTTTTGTAAGCCTGACGCATCACAAGCATACAGGTTGACTTCTCTCGGGCGCAAACATCGTATTGCTCCTTTTGAATTTAGCTCCGATCACGTAGAAGGGATGGAGTTGCGACTTCCAGAACATAAACCAGTAGATAAATATTCTCAACGTAGTCAAAATCGTGAAGGTGCGAATGGTTATTTTAATACTTTAGAAAAACAAAACCAAGCATGGGCTGTAAGAAGTGCAAGCGATCGACAAGGTAGCATTTAGAATATACTTTATTTAATGACGCTAACGTGATTTAAATCGCGGCTGGAACGTGAATTTTACGTAATTTAAATGTTATTTCTCTCTTTAAAATTGCCAGAAAGATATAAATATAGAAAAAAAATGTAAAGTAATTAAATACACAGAAATCTAACTTAAAAACTCTCTAATGGGTCCAAATTTAATGTGTAAAAAAAAAAAAAACTACCCTAGATTTTGGAATGTGAAAACTGTCAGGAAACCTCAAGTTTATATTTAAATCGTGAATTGTAGAATTTTTATTTAAAAATACTAAGAGGTAATACCAAGAAAAGCTTTCTGTTCAAATTCTGTAAAAATGGTATCTGGTAAAGCAAACAATGCCAGGTGAACAAAGACAGGTTATTTATGCATAGACACTGGCTGGGTAGCTGAAGTTTAAAAATTATGCATACACAAAGTGAGAGGACAGACAGAAAGGTGTAATTTCTAGCTGATCACACAATCCACTGTAAGAAATGATGTTCAAGCTGCATTATATAAATGATGATTCTGTGAAAAAGTAAATTGCAATACAAATGAATACAGATTTATGGTTTCATGTTTCCTGTAACTTATCAAGGCATCTGAGTTAAGAAAAAAGCAGAAGAAGAAAATTGTAGACTTTGTCATCAGGAGTGGAGTAGATATGTTTGGAGTGCAGTTAATATGTTTTCCTTCTCTTTTCTTTGTGGAATGTTTGAAGTAAAAATGAAATTACTCCATTTCACTGTAGACAACTTGAATTAGTATTTTAAGATGGATGTTGAATGATTCAACATCCATTTTCAAATACTAATTCATTTCATTGGTCAAATTCCCAGTGTTATGAGATGGAATCTACCAAAGGTGTCACAATGTTGCAAAGTTCAGTGTCCAACAGGTATTGTTCTTCTCTAAGACCCTGTCAAAGAGGGGTAAGGTTACATTTGGGGGAGGGGAAGAGGTTGGTAGCCAGTGTGGCAACACTTCAGCTTGCCACTGGTAATGAAAAAAGGATAAGAAAAAAAAATGAGCTAAAAGACCTCTGTGAAGGTCATCGATTTCATGGTTTAAAGCTTGTAGAAAAGTCTGAAATAGGTCCTTGATGCGCCCACTGTTATCGTAATCGACCATGATGATGTGCTGCTAATTTGCACGCGATGAAAGTTGATTTTGATCAATAAAGTATCTATCCCTCCACTACAATATCTCCGCACCCCAGTCCTTTTTTAATGTACTCTTTCATTCCATTTCGCCATCGGCAAACGGACACCAAATAAATTCTCGGTGAAGAAATGATTTCAGACTGGCTAGTCGAAGTTCTTATGTCACACCTTGCGAGATGGACACGAAAGGTGTCTATCATCTGTTTTGAACCGCTTCCCACATTAGGTTTTTAACCGAAGAGTTTGAATTTAAAACCATTGTCGTGATCTTTGTGTAGATAGTAGTCTAGGACGAATCTGCCCAGGCTAGCTCGGAAGTGAAGATCTAACGTGCTAGTTTGTCCATAACTGTATTCGCCACAATAACAGAAAGGTGGCTGAAGACCTCTTTCCAGGAAGGCAGAGATAACTTTGGAGAAAAAAGATGAAGCTGGTTATAACTGGTCAGGCCACTACGATTTTTTCATGGTTCTCTCTTCCTAGAAGAAAGCGAACATGGAACCACAATCGACACTCTTTTCTACAATGATTTTCAATGTCATTTTATAGCATCATTAAACTTTGAAACGATTTAAGCTACTTTAAGTTTTACATCGAAATCATTATTTAATACCGCAGATTATTAAAAGTTTGTTTTAGTCATACGAAGTATATCAACCCTAACAATACCTCTTTCAAGAATGAAATGTTTTTTTCACTACTATATTTTCTTCCTCTACAGTCCTTGGTGCTTTTAAAAATCACACCAAAACAAGAATCATCTCAGTAACGCCTAACTTTATTTGTTTCCAGCCAGTAATATTTCACAGTTTGGTGTTCAGAAAAGTCGCCATCGAGTCATCGAGGGCTTTCATAAATGTAGAGTGGTGAATTGGGGACTGGGTTCCAGTAAACTTGCTGGTGTGGCTTCGATCTCTGTAAGTTAGGATGTCCTCATATTTGTGATGTTCCCTGTCATGGAACTGTTGGGCGGTGTCCAGGTCATATCCGTAATTTGCATCCTTGGCGATGTCGACCAAGTATTCAGTCTGGAAATCTATCTTATCGTGACCGTCCTTCAGTTGATTCATCCTGCAATTATAGCGGAAAAATAAAAAAACTTCCATTTTAGTATATTTGGTGACATGTTCAGTAACTGATCCGTTCAGTAGTCACTTTTCTTCTGATGAAATGCCGAAATTTGAAATTTACAGCTCCCATCTAAAGGAGAGGAGTACTTTAATACCGTAAGCTAGGATTGCTTTATATCTACACGTTCGGATCTCCCTTTCGACAGCAAAGAAGCTGTTTTCCGCATACAATGATAAAGTGCTTTTTAGCGCATTTCGATTGAGTGTGTATGTCGTAACATCAAAGGGACAAGTTGCCAATGAAAGTTAAGAGTGAATATAAGCAATCTGGCATAATGGTAGGAAAACGCAAGTGTCCAATGAATGATTTTGGGTTAGGCTTTGATTCCAATTGGTCGAGTCGCGGTTGGTTTTAGTTTCCTTCTGATTAGTTTTGAGGGCGACGCCAAATTTTCTAGAGCAGTCAAGTAGACTGGAGGGGCGAGACCCGCGCAGGAATTCGCGATAATTCATTCAATATTCCAGTACAAATGGCTATATAATTTATTACTTTGCGATCCATTTCTCAATGTCCCTCTTCATAGCTTCCTTTTCAGGGAGTTTGAGCTCCCCCATGATGCAATTCACGGTCCACTTGGCTTGCGCGTCGAACATGGTGTAACTGTAGTACTGGTTCTGCATTCCAATGTAGAAAACCTTGTTGTTGCCAGCCTCGGTCCACAGCACATTCTTGTACATCCCGGCAGGGTACAAGATATTCATGGCCTTCAGTCGGAGGCGCTCTTCAAGGAACGGAAAGTGGAAGTAGTAGCCGGTGCATAAAATGATGGCGTCCACATCGGCAGTGCTACCATCCTTGAAGTGGACAGTTTTGCCCTCGATCTTTGTTAGCAGTGGTCTCTCAGTGATCTCAGGGGGCCACTTGAAGCCCATCGGCCTGGTCTTGTAGGAGCAAATGATCTTCTTGGCGCCATATTTGAGGTTTTGCAAAGCGATATCCTCAGCGGAAGAGCTGGAGCCGACCACAAGAAGCGTCTGTCCTTGGAACTGATAGGCATTTCGGAAGTCGTGTGAGTGCATTACGCGGCCAGGAAACTCCTCTATTCCTGGAAAAAAGGGAACGTTCGGCACAGAAAAGTGACCAGTCGCTACAATAAGGTAGTCAAACTTCTGAACAGGAAGGTCTTTGTCCTCGACAAGGCTTTTGACAACCACTGAAAAATCGTCAGTGTCATCATTGTAGGTCACCTGGCGGACGGCATGATTGAAACGAATCCAGTGTCGAAGATCGGCTGTAGTCCAGCGACCTTATAGAAGATTCAGTAAGAGAAAATATGTTACGTTACGTACTAATAGTTGTGTGTTTATTTTATAACCTCTACATCGCTCATCCACAGCTAATTTTGCTGACCTGTGTTATTTTTCTTTTCGTCCCGGAATTAGGAAAAACCAAAAAAACAGTGATCGTAATCAGGAACAGAGCTAACCAGCAGGTAAGTTGTTGAGATGGAAAGATTACATACCTTTCAAGTAATCAAAGAGAACCTCTCTGGGTGGGAAGGATGGAATTGCCTTTTTGAAATGATCTTCGAACGTGTAATCCGGAAACTCTAAAGTTTCCTTCGGACCATTCGACCAGAGGCCTCGATACATACTTCCATGGACGGGTTCACCAAACTGATCGATACCTGAATAAAGAAAAGAGTTAAAAGAATATAATCATTCTATTGTCTTCATTTTTTCTTGAACTCAAATCATTGTTTGCCTTAACCGTTTGTTCTTAGTATGCATACAAACCAAATGTCTATCAAGCCAAAGTTTCTATTCGATTTCGCAAAAAAAAAATTTTTGTACTCTGCCTTCCCTTAATTCAGAAGCACTGATCCGCTTATATTGTCCTACGTTTATTTTCCACATTCCTAGTGGCGCTATTTTGGGTGCAATGTTGACGCTGCATGTTAAAGAAGGAAACAAAAAGGACTTATTGTACTGTTGGTTCCTCCTCCAAGCGGCTAAACCTCATCTACACCAAGGAAATGCAACTTTTAACCAGAAAGAAATAGCAAGATCAAATGACTAGAAACAAAGGCTGTGCATAAGAGTGTGTCAACGCGCCACTAAAAACTATGTACTTACCAGTTTCCCAGGAGTACTTCCAGAGCCCTCCCCAGTCGGACTGCTTGTCGAAGCACACAATTTCAGGAATTTCTTTGCCTTGTTCTTTCAGTTTATTACAGTGAAACAATACTGACATACCACTGGGACCTGCACCGATCACACAGACACTCTTCGCTTTAGACATTTTTACGTTATCGGTTCCAACTGTCGAAAAAAGAATGTATAACATCAGTGATATTTTCAATATGCTCAAAATTAAATTATTGATTTTTATTATTTAATTGTTAGTAGATCCCTCTTTGGGAAAGGCGTTCTCATTACAAGTTGCTTCTCTTTCAACATGTGGCTTCACAACTCAGTCGGTGTTGACGCCCAACCATTGGAGGACGAAAGATTACGGCGATTCCATAGTTTCATAACAAGGGAGATAAAAAAAATTGATCACAATTCTGCTTGTAGCGGCCGACAAAAGCGAAGCAAATTTTCGACGACAACTATGAGTTTCACCAATAAAGACACACTGAAGCGAAGATATATTTTGCGCACAAGCCTTGAATCGTTTTATTTAACGTAGTCGAGGTGACCAAGTACTTATCGTAAACTGAAATATGAAAATTATAAGGAAGAAGGTGAGCTAAATTCCAAAAAGGATAAAAGAGAACCGCTTGAAAACGAACTCTAACAAAAACTAATAGCCAGGTGGGAAAAACGTGGGGGATTTTTGGTAAATTGGCAATTTCGCTTCTGAAATATTTTTCATTGCCGCGCAATAACTCGAGAGAGTTGCTTACCCTAATTTTACGGTTGATTATTGCATACGGCGAAAAAAAAAGTTAACGGATTACCCGCACTGGTGGATAAACCGCACGTTATGTTCTTCAACTTTTTGGTGGCGAAAACGTGACATTAAGGTGATACATTTCGGTCTTTTAAAAGTTGTCTGGTTTCACTTTCGAAAACTTGAGAGCGTCTATGTCAAAGGTCAAAGAAATTCAGACGCGTGCACAACTCTGTGTCAATATTAGAATGTACTTTATTGATAAAATTATACAGTAAAAACACTAGTCGCCCATGCCCAAATCTCAACGTTTCATACTTGACAGAATGCGAATTTGTGGCCACATTCTGTGCGAGCGATCGTTCAACGCCCTGTTGATTTGTTGAAAGAGAGCTGGGTGAGTGTTAAAACTTGAATTATAAAGTATTGTCGGCGATTTTAAAAAAAAATCGATATCTCCGGTTCTACTGGGCCTAACAAGTCCCTTAAAACGGGAAAATTCTCTTAAGCTCAAGCTAGTGTTAAATGGAAATTTGTTACTGATGTGCCGGATATCTTTGGATTATTTTTGTCACCATCAAGGTTTTGTTTTTGCGCGTGCCGATAGCAATTTGTTCGTCACGTAACTAATTATGCATGAAATAAGCTCAAGTCGGCATCATGTTTTTGTGCCGCTTTGCGGCACTCTTAATACGATAAAATTCATTTGAGAAGTGGAAACGCATGTTGGTGATAATTTTTTTTTCAATTCAACTACCAGTAGATTTTAAAATTGTCACATATCCCGCACCTCCATATTACCCGCAGTGGCGCGCGTTTAATGCAAAATCAACAGATTACCCGCAGGTAAACGGCCGGAAATTACGGTAACAGCCCGACCGCCTCCTGAATGTTAGGGAGCCTGTTCGTCTGGTGCTTTTCGTGGACTGAGAAGATCAATTTGTTCATAAATTCTCGTCAACGGACATCCCGGTTTTCGGTTCGTTTAAGTGATTATTTCCCGAATCCCGCTCCTCAAAATCGCCGATTCCCTAGTCCCGTTCATGATAGCAATCTCGCATCTCGCTCCCCTCTTGCTTTAAATTCCCAGATCCCAGCCTTTAAATAAGGGAAAATCACGGATCCCGAAAACCCATAGGGGACCCTTGTTTTAAATGTTCGGTTTAAACAGAAACACAAGCCTAGTTGCATTTGTGTATTTCTGAGGAACTTAGGTTAAGTACATGCACTATATTATGGCTAGCTAAACAATTGCCGTTACAAGATTTTATATACACGTGAGTGTCCTTGCGTTCAGTATCATAAGATTTGCTTTAAGTTCATGCAGGGTGTTAGGTTTCTTAGTGACAATACTTTTTACAAAGATAAAGTAAACAGTAAACCTGATAAAATTCTCAGGATGTGCTCAAGTCTGGCAATAGTCTTGTGTCCCCGGCACAGCAACTTCTCGATGGCTTCGCTCCCCTTACTGATCGACAATTCTCACTCCGGTAGAACTGACTAGAAATGATATTTCTTGTTGCGATGTTATGTTGCCTAGTGCTACTTATCGTATCTCCAATCTTTCGCTTCTTATTTCTTTCACAACTTGTGAAACCGAATTGTTTTTTTCATTCTGAGGTTGCTATTAGGGACTTTAAGAGAACCACGACGACCACGGCAACGAAACGTAGCGAAACAAATTTTTCTATGAACTAAACAATAGCTCAGCGAGTCCGTTTTAAAAACTCCTTACATTTCCAGGCCGCCCTATCGAACAAAGACAGGTTATTTATGAATAGAAACTGGCACAGTTTAAAAAAATTATGCATGCACTAAGTGAGAGGACAGAGAAGAAGCTGTAATTTCTAACGGATCCCACAATCCACTGTAAGAAATGATGTTAAAGCTGCATTGTATAAATAAAAGGTAATTTGAAATGCAAATGAATACAGATTTACAGTTTGGTGTCATTTCTTTTACTTATCAAGGCATCTGAGTTGAGAGATAAGTGGAAGAAATAAATTGAAGACTTTTTCATAAGGAGTAGATTAGAAATGTTTAGACCGCAATTAATGTGTTTTCCTTCTCTTTTCGGTGTTATATCCTTGAAGTAAAAATTAGATTAATTCATTTAACTGTATAAAATTTAACATCCGTTTTAAAATACTAGTTCATTTCGTATTAAAGAGACTTCTTTAAGCATAAAACGGTAAAAACGAACGATAAAATCCGACGTTTCGGAGTTGTCATGACTCCATTATCAAGGTAAAATATGAAAAAAATGCAAATTACAATATTTAAAGCGATTTTGACGCGAAGAATTAGCTTAAAAGGGTGCGAAGATTATGAAAATACTTTCGCCCGAATGGAGTCTGATTGCACGTTGATATTTGGCTTTAAAGCTCTTATAAGAAGTATTTCGTACAGTAAACAGTCAAACTTCTTTCTGCATTTCTTAAGCACTTCGAAACGCTTTAGCAGGTCCTGAAGCATCGTCTTGTGCACGTTCTTGTAGAGTTTGGCGATAATGATAATGATAAGGAATTTATATAGCGCTAAAGCTATAAACATATTCAGAAGCGCTTACATAAGTTAAAGTTCTATACTAATTAAAACTAAAATATTCAAAGGCAAAAACATTAGAACAATTGAAACAAACTAAAAGCTTTCCTAAATAGAAATGTTTTAAGTTTCTTTTTAAAAATGGCGAGGCTGCTAGTTGTTCTTATAGTTAATGGCAGCGAGTTCCATAAAACAGGTGCAGCATGAGCAAAGGCCCGATCCCCAAGTGAAGAGCAGTTGGCTTTTGGAACGAACAGAAGAGATTGAGCAGACGAGCGAAGAGTGTAATTAATAGCTGGGTTCAGGGACAAAAGATCTTTAATGTAGGGAGGACTTTGGTTGTGTAATGACTTGTAAACAAAGAGGAGCAATTTAAACTGAATTCTGAACGTTAATGGGAGCCAATGTAGGTCGATAAGTGCAGGTGTGATACGATCAAATTTGGAATCTGAAAAATCACTCTAGCCGCAGCATTCTGAACTTTCTGTTAGTGATCGAGTTGATATTTAGGCAGACCGAAGAGAAGTGCATTACAGTAATCAAGGTGTGAGTATATGAATGCGTGGACTAGTGTCTTAGTCGACTGAACAGTATGGAATTTTCTGATCTGTCTTATGTTGTATAATCCGCGAAAAGCCTTGCTAAAAATCTCGCCTATATGAACGTTCAATCGCATGTGGGCATCGAACCAGGACCCAAGGTTCCGGACGCTTTCCAAAAGTTAAATGAAGGTTTCACCAATAATAATAGATTCAATAGATTTTTTATTTCAAGTTGTTGGCGGGTGCTAATAATTAGAAACTCAGTTTTTGTGTCGTTGATCATTAAACGATTAGCAATAAACCAAGAACGAACATCAACAATGCACATCTCAACCGCAGAGACAGCGTTAATTTCGGAATGGATAGAGCAAGGTCGGAAGGAGAGGTAAATCTGGGTGTCGTCAGCATAACCATGGATGGATGGGAGATGCTGAAAAATAATTTTGAAGAGGCGGGAGACGTAGAGAGTGAATACAATAGGCCACATACAACTACCCTGGGGGACTCCACAGTTCAGATTAAAGTCATCAGAAGTCTTATCACCAACAAGTATACGTTTTTTGCGACCAGAAAGAAATGAGTCGAACCAATTTAAAGCAGTCCCGACGACTCCAACATCCTGTTGCAAGATATTCAAAAGAATGGAATGTTCAGTGGTGTCAAAAGCAGCACTGAAGTCCAAAAGTACGAGAAGTGTCACTTTTTTATTATCCATACTCGTTTAGATGTCGTTTTGAACCTTTAATAAAGCAGTTTCTGTCGAGTGATACTTGCGGAAGCCGGACTGGAATTTAGGGTGAGGGGCATTTTTTTTACGGTGGACGAGAAGTTGTTGGAGTGCAGCCTTTTCCACTACCTTGGAAATGAATGGAAGATTACTGACTAGATGGAAATTTTTATAGACCAAATTAAGTCCAGGTTTTTTCAGTAGAGGAGAGACAACGGCGGTTCTCCAATATTCTGGAACGTGGCCACTGAGAAGAGAGAGATTTACCATCTAAGTGATAGGGGGCGCTAATATATCAACACAGGACTTCAGTAACCATGTAGGAATAGGATCCAGCCGACAAGAGGCATTGGAGGATTCTCGAACAATCTTAGACACTTCTTCGATAGATAGCGCGGAAAAACTCTCCAGATTCTCCTTAGGAGTAACAGGAGTGAGTCCAGGTTCTTGAACTTGAAACTTATCAAGATTTTCCTTTATGATTTCAATTTTTTTGAAGAAGAAGGTGCCAAATTCGTTTGCTAGCTTTGTGGGGTCAGTGTGCTCTGGAATAGCCGTCTCAAGTGGTTCCCTACACAAATAATTAACCACACGAAATAACTTGCGACAGTCACGCGCACACTCATCAATTAGGTTTGAATAATAATTCACACGTGCATATTTAAGAAATGCAGAGTACTGATGACGAACTCTTTGGTAATTATTCCAGTCACCAAGGAGGTCAGTTTTCACGGCTCTTTTTTCAAGGCGACGACGTTGACGCTTGAGTTGTTTAATGTCATCATTAAACCATGTGACCTTTGGACGATTAATCATAGTCCTTGTTTTAAGCGGGGCAAACTTATCCAGTAAGTCAGTAAGGGTCTTGTTAAAGGAGTCGGAGATGGTGCATCAATGTTGTCCCAGTGTACGCTTGCACAAAGCATAGAAGAGGCGGAGGATTGTTGTTTTTATGTCCTTTTATTCGACTATGTAAATGTTCGCGTGTGTTACCTACATAACGCGCATCGCACCAGTCATTTTGAAAACTATAAACAACACACTGCTGATTTACAATTGGTGGCTTTGTTTCCTTGACATGTAGTTCTTGTTCAGTTTTTCGGCTCACAAACACAGGTTGGATGGTGGTGTGTACTTTTAGGCTCAGATCCTTTAGTTGTTTCATCGCAATATCTGCTGAGATTTGGTCTCTAAATGGCAAAATTACTCGAACCGTGTCATCTGTCTCTTTGGATGGCAACAAAAGCTGCTGTTGGTCACAAGCATTTGAGTCAACGAAACTTTGAATGGTAGAGTTAACGAGGTGTTTGGGGTACTTCAGACGTGAGGATACTGTCTTCAAACGGTCACATTCGTCAGAGAAATGTGACTAAGATGAGGATAAACGATGTGCCTGATCAAGCATAGTTCTTAGTAGAACCTATTTACACCGATTGTCAACATGACTCTGATTATGCAATAGTGGAGTTGAATTAGTGGGTTTTACGTACACCATAGCGTCTCTTTTTGAGGCGATCGGTTGAGTAACTGTACACCCAGAAATGGGAGCATGCCATTGCATACGGCTTCCATCGTGAATTTTACGGAGGAATGTTCCTTGTTATATGTGTCCAGGAAGTTAGATGCTGTTGCCATATTTAGCATGATGGTGAGCGAATCGTCTACACATCTTCGATAGAAAAAAGGGAGTTTGCCCTCCCGCTCAAGGTTTTCTTCCATTGGCTAGTAACGGACCAAGAGTCACAGTCTGTTTAAAGATAGTAATCTGGGACGAATCTGCCTGGGCTAGCTCGGGATTGAATATCTAACGTGCTAGTTCGTCCGTAACTGTCTGAGCCTCCGCAAAAATCGCCACAGTGATTGAAAGACGGCTGTGGATCTCTTCCCAGGAAAAAAGAGACAACGTTGGAGAAAAAAAAATGTGAATTTGGTTATAACCGGTTAGGCCACTACGATTATTTCATCGTACTCTCTCCCTTTTTGGGAGTTGTTGAGCCAGTAGAAAGTGAACATGGAACTACAGTCGACACTCTTGTCTACAATGATTTTCGCTGTCAGTTTATCAAATCATTTAACTTTTAAATGATTGAGGTTACTTTTCAGAACCTACTGCTTTAAATTTTATATTAAAGTCATGATTTAGTACGGCAGATTCTTAAAAATTTGTTTTAGTCATACGAAGTATCTCAACCCTAACAACACCTCTTTCAAGAATACAATGTTTTTTCACCACGAAATAACCTTTTTCCTCTACAGTCCTCAGTGCTTTTAAAAATCACATCAAAAAAAGTCTAACTTTATTGTTTCCAGCCAGTAGTACTTCAGGGTTTGGTGTTCAGAAAAGTCGCCATCGAGTCATCAAGGGCTTTCATGAATGTAGAGTGGTGAATTGGGGACTGGGTTCCAGTAAACTTGCTGGTGTGGCTTCGATCTCTGTAAGTGAGGATGTCCTCATGTTTGTGATGTTCCCAGTCATGGAACTGTTGGGCGGTGTCCAGGTCATATCCGTAGTTTGCATCCTTGGCGATGTCGACCAAGTATTCAGTCTGGAAATTTATATCATCGTGGCAGTCTTTCAGTTCATTCATTCTGAAATTATAAAGGAAAAAATAAAAAAAAATTCCATTTCAGTATGATTCGTGACATGTTCTGTAACTGATCCGTTAAGAGGTCCCTTTCTTCTAATGAAATTTTTTGGTGCGCTTATTTGAAGTCTACAGCTCTTATCTAAAAACAAAGGAATATATTTAATAATTTAAGCCAGGATTACTAAATATCTACACGTTCGGGTCTCCCTTTCGACAGCAACGAAGCTGTTTTCAACGTATCAAGATAAGTTCCTGTTGAGTGCATTTCGATTGAGTGTTTATGTCGTAACATTTGAATAAAAGTATGAAAGGAACAAGAAGCCAATAAAAACACAAAGTAAACACAAGTAATCGGGCATAATGGGGCGGGAAGCTCGATTGTGCAATGAATGATTTTGGGTTAAGCTTTGATTCTGATTGGTCGAGTAGTGGTTTGTTTTAGTTTCCATCTGATTAGTTTTAAGGGCGACGCCAAATTTTCGAGAGCAGTCGAGGGGACTGGGGGAACGAGACCCGCGCAGGAATTCGCGATGATTCATTCAATATTCCAGGACAGATTTCTCTATAATTTATTACTTTGCGATCCATTTCTCAATGTCCTTCTTCATGGTTTCCTTGTCAGGGAGTTTGAGCTCCCCTGTGATGCAGTTCACGGTCCACTTGGCTTGCGCGTCGAACATGGTGTAAGTGTAGTACTGATTCTGCATTCCAATGTAGAAAAACTTGTTGTTGCCAGCCTCGGTCCACAGCACATTCTTGTACATCCCGGCGGGGTACAAGATATTCCTGGCCTTCAGCGGGAGGCGCTCTTCAAGGAACGGAAAGTGGAAGTAGTAGCCGGTGCACAAAATGATGGCGTCCACATCGGCCTTGCTACCATCCTTGAAGTGGACAGTTTTGCCTTCGATCTTTGTTAGCAGTGGTCTCTCATTGATCTCAGTGGGCCACTTGAAGCCCATCGGCCTGGTCTTGTAGGAGCAAATGATCCTCTTGGCGCCATATTTGAGGTTTTGCAAAGCGATATCCTCAGCGGAATAGCTGGAGCCGACCACAAGAAGCGTCTGTCCTTGGAACTGATAGGCATTTCGGAAGTCGTGAGAGTGCATCACGCGGCCAGGAAACTCCTCTATTCCTGGAAAGAAGGGAACGTTCGGCACAGAAAAGTGACCAGTTGCTACAATAAGGTAGTCAAACTTCTGAACAGGAAGGTCTTTGTCCTCGACAAGGCTTTTGATAACCACTGAAAAGTCGTCAGTGTCATCATTGTAGGTCACCTGGCGGACGGCATGATTGAAACGAATCCAGTGTCTAAGATCGGCTTTAGTCCAGCGACCTGATAGAAGATTCAGTAAGAGAAAATATATTACGTTACGTGCTAATAGTTGTGTGTTTTTTTTATAACCTCTACATCGCTCGTCCACAGCTAATTTTGCCCTTAAGAGGTAGACATGTGTTATTTTTCTTTTCGTCCCGGAATTAGGAAAAACCAAAAAAACAGTGATCGTAATCAGGAACAGAGCTAACCAGCAGGTAAGTTGTTGAGATGGAAAGATTACATACCTTTCAAGTAATCAAAGAGAACCTCTCTGGGTGGGAAGGATGGAATTGCCTTTTTGAAATGATCTTCGAACGTGTAATCCGGAAACTCTAAAGTTTCCTTCGGACCATTCGACCAGAGGCCTCGGTACATACTTCCATGGACGGGTTCACCAAACTGATCGATACCTGAATAAAGAAAAGAATTAAAAGAATATAATCATTAACTTGTCTTCATTTTTTCTTGAACTCAAATCATTGTTTGCCTTAACCGTTTGTTCTTAGTATGCATACAAACCAAATGGTCTATCAAGCCAAAGTTTCAAATCGATTTCGCAAAAAAAAAAATTTTTTGTACTCTGCCTTCCCTTAATTCAGAAGCACTGATCCGCTCATATTGTCCTACGTTTATTTTCCACATTCCTAGTGGCGCTATTTTGGGTGCAATGTTGACGCTGCATGTTAAAGAAGGAAACAAAAAGAACATATTGTACTATTGGTTCCTCCTCCAAGCGGCTAAACCTCATCTACACCAAGAAAATGCAACTTTTAACCAGAAAGAAATAGCAAGATCAAATGACTAGAAACAAAGGCTGTGCATAAGAGTGTGTCAACGCGCCACTAAAAACTATGTACTTACCAGTTTCCCAGGAGTATTTCCAGAGTCCTCCCCAGTCGGACTGCTTGTCGAAGCACACAATTTCAGGAATTTCTTTGCCTTGTTCTTTCAGTTTATTACAGTGAAACAATACTGACATACCACTGGGACCTGCACCGATCACACAGACACTCTTCGCTTTAGACATTTTTACGTTATCGGTTCCAACTGTCAAAAAAAGAATGTATAACATCAGTGATATTTTCAATATGCTCAAAATCAAATTATTGATTTTTGTATTTAATTGTTAGTAGATCCCACTTTGGGAAAGGCGTTCTCATTACAAGTTGCTTCTCTTTCAACATGTGGCTTGGCAAGTCAGTCGGTGTTGACGCCCAACCATTGGAGGACGAAAGATTACGGCGATTCCATAGTTTCATAACAAGGAAGATAAAAAAAATTGAACACAATTCTGCTTGTAGCGGCCGACAAAAGCGAAGCAAATTTTCGACGACAACTATGAGTTTCACCGATAAAGACACACTGAAGCGAAGATATATTTTGCGCACAAGCCTTGAATCGTTTTATTTAACGTAGTCGAGGTGACCAAGTACTTATCGTAAACTGAAATATGAAAATTATAAGGAAGAAGGTGAGCTAAATTCCAAAAAGGATAAAAGAGAACCGCTTGAAAACGAACTCTAACAAAAACTAATAGCCAGGTGGGAAAAACGTGGAGGAATTTTGGTAAATTGGCAATTTCGCTTCTGAAATATTTTTCATTGCCGCGCAATAACTCGAGAGAGTTGCTTACCCTAATTTTCGGCCGTTTACCCGCACGGCCGATTGCTGGCACCGGCCGATTATTGCATACGGCGAAAAAAAAAGTTAACGGATTACCCGCATTGGTGGATAACCCGCACGTTATGTTATTCAACGTTTTGGTGGCGAAAACGTGACATTAAGGTGATACATTTCGGTCTTTTAAAAGTTGTCTGGTTTCACTTTCGAAAACTTGAAAGCGTCTATGTCAAAAGTCACAGAAATTCAGACGCGTGCACAACTTTGTGTCAATATTAGCATGTACTTTATTGATAAAATTATACAGTAAAAACACTAGCCGCCCATGCCCAAATCTCAACTTTTCATACTTGACAGAATGCGAATTTGTGGCCACATTTTGTGCGAGCGATCGTTTAGCGCCCTGTTGATTTGTTGAAAGAGAGCTGGGTGAGTGTTAAAACTTGAATTATAAAGTATTGTCGGCGATTTCTAAAAAAAATCGATATCTCCGGTTCTACTGGGCCTAACAAGTCCCTTAAAACGGGAAAATTCTCTTAAGCTCAAGCTAGTGCTAAATGGAAATTTGTTGCTGATGTGCCGGATATCTTTGGATTATTTTTGTCACCATCAAGGTTTTGTTTTTACGCGTGCCGATAGCAATTTGTTCGTCACGTAGCTAATTATGCATGAAATAAGCTCGAATCGGCATCATGTTTTCGTGCCACTTTGCGGCACTCTTAATACGATAAAATTCATTTGAGAGGTGGAAACACATGTTGGTGATAATTTTTTTTCAATTCAACTACCAGTAGATTTTAAAATTGTCACATATCCCGCACCTCCCTGTTAACCGCAGTGGCGCGCGTTTAATGCAAAATCAACAGATTACCCGCAGGTAAACGGCCGGAAATTACGGTAACAGCCCGACCGCCTCCTGAATGTTAGAGAGCCTGTTCGTCTGGTGCTTTTCGTGGCCTGAGAAGATCAATTTGTTCATAAATTCTCGTCAACGGACATCCCGGTTTTCGGTTCGTTTAAGTGATTATTTCCCGAATCCCGCTCCTCAAAATCGCCGATTCCCTAGTCCCGTTCATGAAAGCAATCTCGCATCTCGCTCCCCTCTTGCTTTAACTTCCCGGATCCCAGCCTTTAAATGAGGGAAAATCACGGATCCCGAAAAACTTATTGGGGACCCTTGTTTTAAACGGTCGGTTTAAACAGAAACACAAAGCCTAGTTGCATTTGTGTACTTCTGAGGAACTTAAGTTAAGTACATGCACTATATTATGGCTAGCTAAACAATTGCCGTTATAAGACTTTGTATACACGTGAGTGTCCTTGCGTTCAGTATCATAAGATTTGCTTTAAGTTCATGCAGGGTGTTAGGTTTCTTGGTGACAATACTTTTCACAAAGACAAAGTAAACAGTAAACCTGATAAGATTCTCAGGATGTGCTCAAGTCTGGCAATAGTCTTGTGTCTCCGGCACAGCAAATCTCGATGGCTTCGCTCCCCTTACTGATCGCCAATTTTTACTCCGGTAGAACTGACTAGAAATGATATTTCTTGTTGCGATGTTATGTTACCTAGTGCTGCTTATCGTATCTCCAATCTTTCGCTTCTTATTTCTTTCACAACTTGTGAAACCGAATTTTTTTTTCGTTCTGAGGTTTCTATTAGGGACTTTAAGAGAACCACGACGACCACGGCAACGAAACGTAGCGAAACAAATTTTTCTATGAACTAAACAATAGCTCAGCGAGTGCGTTTTAAAACTCCTTACATTTCCAGGCCGCCCTATCGAACAAAGACAGGTTATTTATGAATAGAAACTGGCACAGTTTAAAAATTATGCATGCACTAAGTGAGAGGAAAGAGAGGAAGCTGTAATTTCTAACTGATCACACAATCCACTGTAAGAAATGATGTTAAAGCTGCATTGTATAAATGATAATTCTGTGAAAAGGTAAATTGAAATGCAAATGAATACAGATTTACAGTTTGGTGTCATTTCTTTTACTTATCAAGGCATCTGAGTTGAGAGATAAGTGGAAGAAATAAATTGAAGACTTTTTCATAAGGATTAGATTAGAAATGTTTAGACTGCAATTAATATGTTTTCCTTCTCTTTTCGGTGTTATATCCTTGAAGTAAAAATTAGATTAATTCATTTAACTGTATACAATTCAACATCCGTTTTAAAATACTAGTTCATTTCGTATTAAAGAGACTTCTTTAAACATAAAACGGTAAAAACGAACGATAAAATCCGACGTTTCGGAGTAGTCATGACTCCATTATCAAGGTAAAATATGAAAAAAGAAATGCAAATTACAATATTTAAAGCGATTTTGACGCGAAGAATTAGCTTCAAATGGTGCGAAGATTATGAAGATACTTTCGCCCGAATGGAGTCTGATTGCACGTTGAGATTTGGCTTTAAAGCTCTTATAAGAAGTATTTCGTACACTAAACATTCAAACTTCTTTCTGCATTTCTTAAGCACTTCGAAACGCTTTAGCAGGTCATGAAGCATCGTCTTGTGCACGTTCTTGTAGAGTTTGGCGATAATGATAATGATAATGATAAGGAATTTATATAGCGCTAAAACTATCAACAATATTCAGAAGCGCTTACATAAGTTAAAGTTCTATACTAATTAAAACTAAAATATTCAAAGGCAAAAACATTAGAACTATTGAAAGAAACTGAAAGCTTTCCTAAATAGAAATGTTTTAAGTTGCTTTTTAAAAATGGCGAGGCTACTACTTGTTCTTATAGTTAATGGCAGCGAGTTCCATAAAACAGGTGCAGCATGAGCAAAGGCCGATCCCCAAGTGAAGAGCAGTTGGCTTTTGGAACGAACAGAAGAGATTGAGCAGACGAGCGAAGAACATAATTAGTAACTGGTTTCAGGGACAAAAGATCTTTAATGTAGGGAGGACTTTGGTTGTGTAATGACTTGTAGATAAAGAGGAGCAATTTAAACTGAATTCTGAACGTTACTGGGAGCCAATGTAGGTCGATAAGTGCAGGTGTGATATGATCAAATTTCGGAATCTGAAAAATCACTCTAGCCGCAGCATTCTGAACTTTCTGTAAGCGATCGAGTTGATATTTAGGTAGACCGAAGAGAAGTGCGTTACAGTAATCAAGGTGTGAGGATATGAAGGCGTGGACTAGTGTCTTAGTCGATTGAACAGTAAGGAATTTTCTGATCTGTCTTGTGTTGTATAATCCGCGAAAAGCCTTGCTACAAATCTTGCCTATATGAACGTTCATTCGCATATGGGTATCAAACCAGGACCCAAGGTTCCGCACGCTTTCTAAAGGTTTAATGAGGGTGTCACCAATAATAACAGATTCAATAGATGTTCTTTTTAAGTTGTTGGCGGGTGCCAATAACTAGAAACTCAGTTTTTGCGTCGTTGATCATTAAACGATTAGCAATAAACCAAGAACGAACATCAGCAATGCACATCTCAATCGCAGAGACAGCGTTAATTTCGGAATGGATAGAGCAAGGTCGGAAGGAAAGGTAAATCTGGGTGTCGTCAGCATAACCATGGACGGAAGGGAGATGCTGAGAAATAATGTTGAAGAGGCGGGGGACGCAGAGAGTGAATAAAATAGGCCACATACAACTACCCTGGGGGACTCCACAGTTCAGATTAAAGTCATCAGAAGTCTTATCACCAACAAGTATACGTTTTTTGCGACCAGAAAGAAATGAGTCGAACCAATTTAAAGCAGTCCCGACGACTCCAACATCCTGTTGCAAGATATTCAGAAGAATGGAATGTTCAGTGGTGTCAAAAGCAGCACTAAGGTCCAAAAGTACGAGAAGTGTCACTGCTTTATTATCCATACTAATTAAGATGTCGTTTTGAACCTTTAATAAAGCAGTTTCTGTCGAATGATACTTACGGAAGCTGGACTGGAATTTAGGGAGAGGGGCATTTTTTTCACAGTGGACGAGAAGTTGTTGAAGTGCAGCCTTTCCCACTACCTTGAAAATGAATGGAAGGTTACTGACTAGACGGAAATTTTTATAGACCAAATCAAGTCCAGTTTTTTTCAGTAGAGGAGAGACAACGGCGGTTCTCCAATATTCTGGAACGTGGCCACTGAGAAGAGAGAGATTTACCATCTCAGTGATAGGGGGCACTAATACATCAACACAGGACTTCAGTAGCCATGTAGGAACAGGACCCAGCCGACAAGAGGCATTGGAGGATTCTCGAACAATCTTAGACACTTCTTCGATAGATAGCGCGGAAAAACTCTCCAGATTCTCCTTAGGAGTAACAGGAATGAGTCCAAGATTTTCCTTTATGATTTCAATTTTTTTGAGGAAGAAGGTGTCAAATTCGTTTGCTAGCTTTGTGGGGTCAGTGTGCTCTGGAAGAGCCGTATCAAGTGGTTCCCTACACAAATAATTAACCACGCGAAATAACTTGCGACAATCACCCGCACACTGATCAATTAGGTTTGAATAATAATTCACACGTGCAGATTTAAGAAATGCAGAGTACTGATTACGAACTCTATGGTAATTATTCCAATCACAGGGAGGTCAGTTTTCACGGCTCTCTTTTCAAGGGGACGACGTTGACGCTTGAGTTGTTTAATGTCATCATTAAACCATAGGACCTTCGGACGATTAACCATAGTCCTTGTTTTAAGCGGGGCAAACTAATCCAGTAAGTCAGTAAGGGTCTTGTTAAAGCAGTCGGAGAGTGCACCTATGTTGTCCCAGTGTACGCTTGCACAAAGAAGAGGCGGAGGATTATTGTTTTTATGTCCTTTTTTTTCGACTTTGTAAATGTTCGCGTGTGTTACCTACATAACGCGCATCGCACAGGTCACTTTGAAAACTATAAACAACACACTGCTGATTTACAATTGGTGGCTTTGTTTCCTTGACATGTAGTTCTTGTTCAATTTTTCGGCTCACAAACACAGGTTGGACGGTGGTGTGTACTTTTAGGCTCAGATCCTTTAGTTGTTTCCTCACAATATCTG